>NC_073397.1:130000-357500 GCF_028641065.1 Leucoraja erinaceus
TGGAAATCATCTACACCCCCCTGCTTCGAAAAATGGCTCAATGAAATGATAATAATCATACAGATGGAAAGGATACGCTTCTACAACTCCAAGGTACCAAACAACTTTTTAAGTGTTTGGGGACCATTTATCAACCATCTCAAAGTCCAATAATTTCATAATTTCATATTATCTGCAGTGATGTAGTCCTGTGACCATTACTTCTGCTTTTGCAATGCCTGACTGGGTAGCACCATGTGGATTGTACCAATACTGTTATGTCTGGCGGCTTTGTTTTATTTATTTATTTATTTTTAATTATAATTTTTTTTTTTTCCTTCCTTTTTTTTCCTGTTGTCTTTTTCAGTTTTTATTTTTTATTTTTTTGTTTGTTTTGTTCTGTTTTGTTAAAAAATTGTATAAAATAATAAAAAATATTAAAGCTACTAACTTATTTAGCGGGCTCTGTCATATATCCAGATATTTACGTTGACCATCCACAACATTGTCTATCTGGTATTCATTAATGCTATCAGTTATGGTAACATTTAACCACCAATCAACTACATGGCAAAGTAATTGGGATATAACCATATATAACCATATAACAATTACAGCACGGAAACAGGCCATCTCGACTGTTCTAGTCCGTGCCGAACACATAATCTCCCCTAGTCCCATATACCTGCGCTCAGACCATAACCCTCCATTCCCTTCCCATCATATAACATATAACAATTACAGCACAGAAACAGGCCATCTTGGCCCTACAAGTCCATGCCGAACAAATTTTTTTCCCCTTAGTCCCACCTGCCTGCACTCGTACCATAACCCTCCATTCCCTTCTCATCCATATGTAGGTATGTTACAAAACCTACCTGAATCGTCATTAGGAATCTGCCCTCAGCCAGGCCCGCGATTTTGGCGCTGTTTGGAGGGGGCGGGTTTAAAACGCGATTTTTACTAGGCTGTACTAATCGCACATGTTCAGCCTAGTAAATCATTAACGAAAAATCGCTGCAAGACCCGGTCGCAAAAGGTATTATTAGTTTTATAGGCCTCGATAATATAGTTATTAATAGTTTAAAATTACTGTTTCATCTCGCAACCTCTCGCAGCCCCAGGGTTTTATAGAGCAAACAATTAAAGGTATGTACCTTATTTTTACATTAAATGGGGCATATATATAACCCTATATATCAAATTATCTATAACGAATAGCTCATTTTGGGCTTTTTATATCCCGCAGTATTTTTCTCGGCACTTGAGGGCACTAATCCAGCGCGATGTCAACGTTCTAAACCGGCGCGTTCCACATGAACCCACTAGAAAGCCGATTTAAATGGGCATTTATTTACAGCAATTGAACACTAAATTCCTTCCATTTGGCCTATAAATTAATGTAAATTAGATATAAAAATCATGTTATATTGTGAATTATTTGTGAATAATCTTTGGACACTTAGGCTATTTAAAAATGTTAATCTTTCCTTAAGAAATGAGCGTTTGATTATCCAAGATCACAGCTTTTTTGTAATGTCCATTGAAAATCAATAGGGAACAAGATGCTAATTTCCAAGTATGAAAATGGTCATAACTTTTTTAATACTTGAGATATGAAAGTGAATTTGGTGTCAAATTAAACTTATTGTTATGCTTTATCTGATGGGATAAATTGCAGACTTGATTTTTTAAATCTCAACATTTTGTAACATTGCTACCATATGCCTATCCAATTTATTTTTAAATGATACAGGTGCACAACCTTTTATCCGGTGTTCCAGAAACCGAAAAGCTCCGAAAACCGGCCATTTTTTCCGGATGTCGTCTGCGCACCAAAGCTCGCGTTTGGCGCCAAACCTGACCCAAAACGACCCACGGTCAACCCAGGTCTGTACTACTGTAGCGGCTGCCTCCTCCCTGGAGACCTGGAGACGCTTAAACATCTGTAAATCATTGCTTAAATGTTAGTCAGTTAGTTTGGAGGGCTTTTATGTGAAGGGGGGTGAAGGGGTAAACTTTAATTCTTAGTCCCCTACCTGGTCGGAGAGGCGGGGAGCGGTCAATGCCTTACCGGGTCGCTGTGCAGTAAGCTCCGCAGCGCTGTGGCCGGTCTGGCCGCGGGCGGCGCCAGTTGTAGCTCCGACCCCGGCAACTCTACCCCTGGCTGCGAGGCGCTCCAAATCCAGCGCGGCCCGCGGCCGGACGCCCCAGCTCCGCGAATGTCGGGAGTCGGCGGCGTCGCAGCGCTGGGATGCGGGCAATGCCAAGCTCCGGAGCGCTGTGGCCGCCGACACACAACATCGCGGAGCGTCGCTGGATTTGGAGCCGCGCAGCCAGGGGTAGAGTTGCTGGGGTCGGAGCTCCAACCGGCACCGCCCGCGGCCGGACGGAGCCCCCAGCTCCGCGGCTCCAAATCCAGCGACGCTCCGCGAATGTTGGAAGAAGGCGGCCACAGCGCTCCGGAGCTTGCCGCACGGCGACCCGGTAAGGCATTGCTCGCTCCCCGCTGGTATCCCAGGGCTGCGACGCCGCCGACTCCCGACATTCTCGGAGCTGGGACGTCCGGCCGCGGGCCGCGCTGGATTTGGAGCGCCTCGCAGCCAGGGGTAGAGTTGCCGGGGTCGGAGCTACAACTGGCGCCGCCCGCGGCCGGACGGAGCCCCCAGCTCCGCGAGGTTGGGAGTCGCCGACCAGGTAGGTAGGGGACTAAGAATTAAAGTTTCCCCCTTCACCCCTACACCACCACCACCACATAAAATCCCTCCAAACTAACTGACTAACATTTATGCAATGATTCTCCCGGTCTCCGGGGAGGAGGCAGCTGCTCCAGACTTTTCAAGCCGCCCGCGCTACCTACCTAATCTACGTTAAAAATCTTCCATTCTGAAATCCGAAAATGTCCGAAATCCGACAAGTGTCTGGTCCCAAGGCTTTCGGATAAAAGGTTGTGCACCTGTACCAATGAACCTGCCTCCACCACTTCCACTGGGAGCTCATTCCACACCGCCACCACTCTCTGCGTAAAGAAGTTCCCCCTCATATTACCCCTAAACTTCTGTCCCTTAATTCTGAAGTCATGTCCTCTTGTTTGAATCTTCCCTATTCTCAAAGGGAAAAGCTTGTCCACATCAACTCTGTCTATCCCTCTCATCATTTTAAAGACCTCTATCAGGTCCCCCCTTAACCTTCTGCGCTCCAGAGAATAAAGACCTAACTTATTCAACCTATCTCTGTAACTTAGTTGTTGAAACCCAGGCAACATTCTAGTAAATCTCCTCTGTACTCTCTCTATTTTGTTGACATCCTTCCTATAATTTGGCGACCAAAATTGTACACCATACTCCAGATTTGATCTCACCAATGCCTTGTACAATTTTAACATTACATCCCAGCTTCTATACTCAATGCTCTGATTTATAAAGGCTAGCATACCAAAAGCTTTCTTTACCACCCTATCTATATGAGATTCCACCTTCAAGGAACTATGCACGGTTATACCCAGATCCCTCTGTTCAACTGTATTCTTCAATTCCCTACCATTTACCATGTACGTCCTATTTTGATTTGTCCTGCCAAGGTGTAGCACCTCACATTTATCAGCATTAAACTCCATCTGCCATCTTTCAGCCCATTTTCCAAATGGCCTAAATCACTCTGTAGACTTTGGAAATCCTCTTCATTATCCACAACACCCCCTATCTTGGTATCATCTGCATACTTACTAATCCAATTTACCACACCTTCATCCAGATCATTGATGTACATGACAAACAACAAAGGACCCAACACAGATCCCTGAGGCACCCCACTAGTCACCTGCCTCCAACCCGATAAACAGCCATCCACCATTACCCTCTGGCTTCTCCCATTCAGCCACTGTTGAATCCATCTTGCTATTCCTGCATTTATACCCAACAGTTGAACCTTCTTAACCAACCTTCCATGAGGAACCTTGTCAAAGGCCTTACTAAAGTCCATATAGACAACATCCACTGCTTTACCCTCGTCAATTTCCCTAGTAACCTCTTCAAAAAATTCAAGAAGATTAGTCAAACATGACCTTCCAGGCACAAATCCATGTTGACTGTTCCTAATCAGACCCTGTTTATCTAGATGCTTATATATATTGTCTCTAAGTATCTTTTCCATTAATTTGCCCACCACTGAAGTCAAACTAACAGGTCTATAATTGCTAGGTTTACTCTTAGAACCCTTTTTAAACAATGGAACAACATGCGCAGTACGCCAATCCTCGGGGACTATTCCCGTTTCTAATGACATTTGAAATATTTCTGTCATAGCCCCGGCTATTTCTACACTAACTTCCCTCAATGTCCTAGGGAATATCCTGTCAGGACCTGGAGACTTATCCACTTTTATATTTTTCAAAAGTGTCAGTACTTCTTTTACTTTGAACCTCATAGTATCCATAGCTACTCTACTAGTTTCCCTTACCTCACATAATTCAATATCCTTCTCCTTGGTGAATACCGAAGAAAAAAAATTGTTCAATATCTCCCCCATCTCTTTTGGCTCTGCAGATAGCTGTCCACTCTGTCTCTCCAATGGACCAATTTTATCCCTCCTTATCCTTTTGCTATTAATATAGCTGTAGAAACCCTTTGGATTGACTTTCACCTTACTTGCCAAAGCAACCTCATATCTTCTTTTAGCTTTTCTAATTTCTTTCTTAAGATTCTTTTTACATTCCTTATACTCCTCAAGCACCTCATTTACTTCATGCTGCCTATAATTATTGTAGATCTCCCTCTTTTTCCGAACAAGATGTCCAATTTCCCTTGAAAACCAGGGCTCTTTCCAATTTTTACTGTTTCCTTTCAACCGAACAGGAACATAAAGATTCTGTACTCTTAAAATTTCCCCTTTAAATGTCCTCCATTTCTCTTCTACATCTTTCCCATAAAACAAAATGTCCCAGTTCACTCCTTTTAAATCATCTCGCATCGCATCAAAGTTAGCCTTTCTCCAATCAAAAATCTCAACCCTAGGTCCAGTTCTGACCCTCTCCATAGTTATATTGAAACTAATGGTATTGTGATCACTGGACCCGAAGTGCTCCCCAACGCATACCTCCGCCACCTGTCCAGTCTCATTTCCTAACAGGAGGTCCAGCACTGCCCCTCCTCTAGTAGGTACCTCTATGTATTGCTGCAAAAAACTATCCTGCACACATTTTACAAACTCCAACCCATCCAGCCCATTTACAGAATGTGTTTCCCAGTCTATGTGTGGAAAGTTGAAATCTCCCACAATCACTACCTTGTGCTTACTGCTAATCTCTGCTATCTCCTTACATATTTGCTCTTCCAATTCTCGTTCCCCATTTGGCGGTCTATAATACACCCCTATAAGTGTTGCTACACCTTTCCCACTTCTCAATTCCACCCAAATAGCCTCCCTAGATGAGCCCTCCAATCTATCCTGCCAAAGCACTGCTGTAATATCTTCCCTGACTAGCAATGCAACACCTCCACCTCTTGCCCCTCCAATTCTATCACACCTGAAGCAACAAAATCCTGGAATATTTAGTTTCCAATCACAGCCCTCCTGCAACCACGTTTCACTGATATCCATCCATATAACTATCCAATTTATTTTTAAATGATAAAAACGAACCTGCCTCCACCACCTTCACTGGAAGCTCATTCCACACAGCTACCACTCTCTGAGTAAAGAAGTTCCCCCTCATGTTACCCCTAAACTTCAGTCCCTTAATTCTCATGTCATGTCCCCTTGTTTGAATCTTCCCTACTCTCAGTGGGAAAAGCTTTTCCACGTAGCAACGTAGTAACAACAAATAGTAGCAACATTACCAGCTACTGAACATTGTACCTTCCTATGAGCTGAGATACTAGTGTTCAAACTATCTCCATACCTGTAATATGGGGGCAAATGGATTAATCTGGAGTGTTATCATGGAATTCATCTGCATAGGAAGGATTATGGTTGTACACTTCCACCTGTTTTGAGTAACTTCTTATGTGTCCTGATGTGTTACTGAGCTTGTAATACTTAGTGCCAATGCGAATTGAGTTAAACGTGTTATATATTAAATTACTTACTTCTAGTGAAGCATTTGCTCAGTAATGCACCATTTTGCATGTCCGTTTATAAGTTAACAACATCACAGTGGTGGCATGTACCAAACCACTTGGGCGTAGAACATCGATATTAGGTGACAATTTATTAAAATTGGTAACCGTATGTCGTCAAACATGTTTGACCATCAGTAACTCACCTATCAGGTGAGCTAAATGCTGTAAACAAACATTTAAACCAAAAATATTTGCTGAGATTACTAAGCAATATGGACACCAGATATCGATTTCCTTATATTCAATTAAATCGCCACGTACTAACCTACGTCGCATGAAACCAATCTCAAGGCAGCGGGGATGGATACATTCCCGCGTATTGAGGGGTGGGGGGGGAATCTAATCTCTATGTTCTCCCTTCCTTCTACCTCTTCAATAGGTACTACGGCTTCATCAGTCGGGTACTACGCAAATTACAGTGGACTAAGTCCACAGGCATGGATCCCAGTGATCCTCAACATGGTCATTAAAAGAATTGCAAAATTGGGAAGACCACTGCTGTGCTTGAATCAGCAGCACTATCAACATGATGACAGCATTCCGTCGCATATCCTAGGGAACATACATAGAAACATAGAAATTAGGTGCAGGAGTAGGCCATTCGGCCCTTCGAGCATGCACCTCCATTCAATATGATCATGGCTGATCATCCAACTCAGTATCCCATACCTGAGGAACATCAAGAAATGGGAAACTGTTCCAAAACAGGAACTACACATTCAACTACAACAAAAAACTGTACTGGAGTTCCTGGCAGGTCTTCACCACAATGAAGGAAATGTTCTGTCAGCCTACTCAACTTGGGCACCACGACAACAGGGCAAAGGGTACCACTCGCTGGTGATCAGATACAGGAGAGGTATATTCAATCCATTCCCCAGAAATAGGTACACCCAAATTGGGATGTCAGTGAAATCCTGACATACCTTAGGAGATGATCACCAGCCAGGTCACTCACTCTGGAACAGCCTACCCTGAAGATGGACATGCTGGTGGCCTTACCTCAACACAAAGAGCCAGTTCTCCCATCTACTGCGATTGAACAACATGGTTAAAACACCAGATAGTGTCACATTTCCCATTCAAGGACTGGCCAAACAGAACAGACCAGGAACATCAGGTCCAGTCATGAAATTCCGGGCATACCCACCTGAACCACGTTTTATGTGTCATGACCCACTTAGAGATCTACATCGACACAATAAGGAATATCGAGGGAGAGGAAAAAGCCTTATGGGTCAGCCACAAGAAACCTCATGGTCGGGTGACGAGCTAAACTATCTCTAGTGGCTCAAGCAGGTACTGGGAGTTGATGGAGTAAATACTAACGTGTATAAATCTTATTCCACCAGGGCAGCTTCCACGTCAGTAACTAAGAGGATGGACCACATCCTGGCTACAGCAGGGTGGTCTAGGGAGTATACGTTCCAAACTTTTATAACAAACCACTGACAGAACCTGTATCGTTTGCAGAAAAAGAATCTGCAAAAAATATATAATTTAAGCCAAGGGAGCATTTGGTCTTGTTGTTGTTAATAACACCATTATTGTTTTTACAAACAGATTCATGGTTGATTACGATAACATACTTCCTCCCTCGAATGACTTCGTATGACCTGTTACACGGTTTGAAATCACAGAGCTTTAAAATCTTCACGTAGTCACTCACGTGACTCCGAAGTAAAATAGTAAGATTAAACGAGAACTCACCAGTTTTAAGTTTGATCTGTATTTTATGAGGAATTACGATGAGGGATTACGTGCCCTCCGCTCCCACCCTCAATAATATGGGTCAAACTGATAAACTGATGTCTCCTTTTCTTTACTGTGTTTACTTCAATAACTGTGTCTATCTGTGATTCCACATCGCTGCTTTGAAGTAATGCCGCGCATGCGTGCTGAGCGGGCTCTTCACGTAATCCCTCATCGTAACTCCTCATAAAATACAGATCAAACTTCAAACTGGTAAGTTCTCGTTTAATCTTACTATTAATTAACCATCTATTCACCAGATCCCATTTACTACCCATCCATTAACCAAATGATCAACAACCATGAACTAGCCATCCATTAACAACCATTCAATTCACTAGTCACCCATAAACCAGCTGCTCTTTAACCAGTTGTTAACTAGATTCGCAGTAACCATTTGTACATAACCCATCCTCAGTGGATCTGATAAGGTCTGCACCAATCCCCACCCAGGGCCAGGCAGAATCTCTTCATGCTGCAACTGATCCTGAATATAATGCCTACCCAGCAATGGCCTGTTTCTGCTTCCCTGGGACCATTGATGCTCCAAGTATCAGGTGACACATCCGTTAGTGGAAGTGTCCACACACTCCCAAAATAAAGTGTCGCTCTGTACCCAGGAGTAAACATCACCAACAACTTGTCCTGGACCAGAACATCAAATCAACTCCTCCACTTCCTTAGAAGGCTTAGGAAGTTCGGCATGTCACCAACAACTCTCACCAATCTCTACAGATGTGCCGTAGAAAGCATTTTATCAGGATGCATCATAGCACGGATTAAGAGCTCCTCCATCCAAGCCCGCAATAAACTACAGAGAAATATGGATGCAGCTCAGACAATCACACAAACCAACGTCCCTACCATTGCCTCCATCTATACTGCACGCTGCCTCAGCAAAGCCAGCAGCATAATCAAGGACCAGTCTCACCCGGACACTCTCTTCTCTCCTGTCCCATCAGGCAAGAGATTCAGAAGCATAAATAAGCACACCTCCAGATTTATGGACAGTTTTTTCCAAGCTGTTATCAGGCAACTCAACCAAAGAAACATAGTAAAATAGGTGCAAGAGTAGGCCATTCAGCCCTCTGAGCCAGCACCACCATTCAATGTGATCATGGCTGATCATCTAAAATCAGTACTCCATTCCTGCTTTTTCCCCATATCCCTTGATTCCTTTAGCCCAAAGAGGTAAGTCTAACTCACTCTTGAAAACATCCAGTGAATTGGCCTCCACTGCCTTCTGTGGCAGAGAATTCCAGATTTACAACTCTCTGGGTGAAAAAATGTTTCCTCATCTCAGTCCTTAGTGGCCTATCCCCTATGCTTAAACTGTGACCCCTGGTTCTGGACACCCCCAACATCAGGAACATTTTTTCTGCAACTGGCCTGTCTAATCCTTTAAGAATGTTGTTTCTATAAGATCCCCTTTCATTCTTCTAAACCAGGGAATACAAGCCCAGTCGACCCATTCTTTCATCATATGTCAGTCCCGCCATCCTGGGATATAACCTGGTGAAGCTACGCTGCACTCCCTCAATAGCATTAATGCCCTTCTTCAAATTAGGAGACCAAAATTGCACACCATACTCCAGGTGTAGTCTCACCAGGGACCTGTACAACTGCAGTCAGACCTCCTTGCTCCTAAACTCAAATTCACTCATAATGAAGGCCAACATGCCATTAGCTTTCATCACTGCCAGCTGTGCCTGCATGCTTACTTTCAGTGACTGATGTACAAGGACACCCAGGTCTCGTTGCATCTCCCCTTTTCCTAATCTGACAGCATTCAGATAATAATCTGCCTTCCTGTTCTTGCCACCAAAGCGGATAACCTCATACTTATCCACACTCACCCAACCTATCCAAGTCACTGTGCAGCCTCATAGCATCCTTATTGTAGCTCACACTGCCACCCAGCTTTGTGTCACCCACAAACTTGGAGATGTCATATTTAATTCCTTCGTCTAAATCGTTATTGTAAATAACTGGGGTCCCAGCTCCGAGCCTTGCAGCCTCCCACTAGTCACTGCCTGCCATTCTGAAAAGGACCAGTTAATTCCTACTCTTTGCTTCCTGTCTGCCAACCAGTATCCATGTCAATACCCTAACCCCAATACCATATGCTCTAATTTTGCACTCTAATCTCGTGTGTGGGACCTTGTCAAAGGCTTTTTGAAAGTACAGATACACCACATCCACTGGCTCTCCCTTATTCATTCTACTTGTTACATCCTCAAATAATCCCAGAAGATTAATCAAGCATGATTTCCCCTTCATGCTGGCTTTGACAAATCCTGTCACTGTTTTCCAAATGCGCTGCTATAACATCTTTAACAATCAACTCAAGCATCTTCCCCATTACCGATGTAAGTTTAACTGGTTCCCTGTTTTCTCTCTCCCTCCTTTCTTAAAAAGTGAAGTTATTGGCTACCCTCCAGTCCACAGGAACTGATACAGAGTTGAGAGAACAATGGATCCACGATTCTAGGGCCACCTCCTTGAGTACTCTGGGATGCAGACCATCAGGCCCTGAGAATTTATCTGCCTTCAGTCCCAACAGTTTACCCAACACCATTTCCCAACTAATGTGGATTCCCTTCAGTTCCTCCCTCCCATTAGATCCTCGGACCCCTAGTATTTCTGGGAGATTGTTTGTGTCTTCCTCAGTGAAGACAGAACCAAAGTACAGGTGCACAACCTTTTATCCGGTGTTCCAGAAACCGAAAAGCTCCGAAAACCGGCCATTTTTTCCGGATGTCGTCTGCGCACCAAAGCTCGCGTTTGGCGCCAAACCTGACCCAAAACGACCCACGGTCAACCCAGGTCTGTACTACTGTAGCGGCTGCCTCCTCCCTGGAGACCTGGAGACGCTTAAACATCTGTAAATCATTGCTTAAATGTTAGTCAGTTAGTTTGGAGGGCTTTTATGTGAAGGGGGGTGAAGGGGTAAACTTTAATTCTTAGTCCCCTACCTGGTCGGAGAGGCGGGGAGCGGTCAATGCCTTACCGGGTCGCTGTGCAGTAAGCTCCGCAGCGCTGTGGCCGGTCTGGCCGCGGGCGGCGCCAGTTGTAACTCCGACCCCGGCAACTCTACCCCTGGCTGCGAGGCGCTCCAAATCCAGCGCGGCCCGCGGCCGGACGCCCCAGCTCCGCGAATGTCGGGAGTCGGCGGCGTCGCAGCGCTGGGATGCGGGCAATGCCAAGCTCCGGAGCGCTGTGGCCGCCGACACACAACATCGCGGAGCGTCGCTGGATTTGGAGCCGTGCAGCCAGGGGTAGAGTTGCTGGGGTCGGAGCTCCAACCGGCACCGCCCGCGGCCGGACGGAGCCCCCAGCTCCGCGGCTCCAAATCCAGCGACGCTCCGCGAATGTTGGAAGAAGGCGGCCACAGCGCTCCGGAGCTTGCCGCACGGCGACCCGGTAAGGCATTGCTCGCTCCCCGCTGGTATCCCAGGGCTGCGACGCCGCCGACTCCCGACATTCTCGGAGCTGGGACGTCCGGCCGCGGGCCGCGCTGGATTTGGAGCGCCTCGCAGCCAGGGGTAGAGTTGCCGGGGTCGGAGCTACAACTGGCGCCGCCCGCGGCCGGACGGAGCCCCCAGCTCCGCGAGGTTGGGAGTCGCCGACCAGGTAGGTAGGGGACTAAGAATTAAAGTTTCCCCCTTCACCCCTACACCACCACCACCACATAAAATCCCTCCAAACTAACTGACTAACATTTATGCAATGATTCTCCCGGTCTCCGGGGAGGAGGCAGCTGCTCCAGACTTTTCAAGCCGCCCGCGCTACCTACCTAATCTACGCTAAAAATCTTCCATTCTGAAATCCGAAAATGTCCGAAATCCGACAAGTGTCTGGTCCCAAGGCTTTCGGATAAAAGGTTGTGCACCTGTACTGGTCTGCCATTTCCTTGTTTCCCATTATAAATGAATGTCTCTGATTATAAGGGACCTACATCTGGCTTCACTAATCCTTTCCTTTCCTTTTCTTTACATATCTAAAGAAGCTTTTACAGTCAGTTTTTATATTCCCCGCTAGCTTTCTTTCATGCTCTTTTCCCCCTCTTAATTAGCCCCTTTGTCCTCTGTTGAGTTCTAAATTTCTCTCAATCCTCAGGTTTGCTCCTTCCTCTGGCCAATTTATATGCCTTTTCCTTGGATTTAACACTATCCTTGATTTCCCTCATTAGCCACTGTTGAGCTGCCTTCCCCATTTTATTTTTTCGCCAGACAGGGATGAACAGTTTTTGGAGTTCATGCATGCGGCCTTTAAATTTTGCCACTACATCTACACCATCAACCCTTTAAGTATAATTTGCCAGTCTATCCTAGCCAATTAACATCTCATACCTTCAAAGTCTCCTTTCTTTAAGTTCAAAATGCGCTGCTATAACATCTTTGATAGACCCCTGTCTCTGATATAACCGTGTCACTCTCCATCCTAATGCAGAATTCCACCATATTATGGTCACTCACTGTTGTCCAAGGGGCTCTGCACAATAAGATTGCGTACTAATCCTTCCTCATTACACAATACCCAGTCTAGGATGGCCTGCCCTCTATTCGGTTCTTCTACATATTGGTTTAAAAAAACATCCCGTATACATTCCAGGAAATCCTCCCCCTCAGCGCTGCTATCACCAATCCTGTTACCATCTATCTCCTTTACTGGACTTTATGTTGCACTGTTACCCTTATCCTGTATCTGTACTCTGTGGACGGCTCAATTGAAATCATGAAATCATGAAATCATCTTTCTGCTGATTAGATTGCATGCAATGTAAAAGCTTTGACTGTACCTTGGTACACGTTACAATAAGCAAAACTAAACATACCTGTCGCTCCATCTTGCCAAGCCGCCCCATCATGCTAGGATCCTCAGGGATGTCTGGCTCCGTTGGGATCTTGGAGCAATCTTTCTCCTGTATCTGGGGGCCGCGGCCAACGATTTGGTCCACCCTAGCATGGAGGGGGTGGGGTGGGGGTGGGGGGGGGTGGGGGGAAACAGATCAGGAAATAGATCAGAATGTAAACCGGCCGCTGACTCGCCAGCGACAAACCAATCATCAGCAGAGGTTAGGATCGTAGATGCATGGCAACAGAGTCAAGGTTAGTGGAGCTCTTGGAAGAGAAGGAGTTGTCTGCAGAGATAGGGGGTTCTTTTTAAGGAGAGGATTAATGGATAGTAGTCTTTCTTTTTTTCATGATGAGGGTGGGGAATGATTGAGCGAAAGCCTGAATCAGATCAGAGCAGCATTTATCAGGACACTCGCAGTGAAGCAGCTCTAATGTGCTAGCGACATGCAGGTAATGGAACAGGCAGCAATACACCGAGCCATGGAGCAGGGAATGGAGGCATCTATGGGAGGCAGCTACTGATGTTAAGTGAGTTGTCTTCAAACACATGGCGTTGTCGAGAAGCAGGGCAGAGGTAGGCACTCTGTATGGTTGGTTAGAAACCACCCTGCCGCCAGTGTAACAGGTTCAATATGTAAGGGTGAAGGGTGGTCTCGAAGGGGAGTGGGGTTTTCGTACATATCTCCCAGCCAGAGATTCCCAGCACAGTGCAATAGATATACAAACTAGCATCAGCCAGCGTTTATATACAAAGACAATTATTCCACACTCAGTCAGGGGTGGTAATAACCATCTGTATACACACAGAATCACTTGGTGTGAGGGGGGGGGAGATGGAGAGCAGGGTGGACAGTGGTCACAAATTTCAGTGTTGGGTTCAGTTCTGTCGGTGATTGCAGTGCGACCACCCCAAGTAGTTCACGAGATTAATTGCAAGAAGACCACAAAACTTCTGGAAAAGCTCAGCTGGGCGAGTGGGCTTGAGGGGCAGAGGGTCAGTCTGCATTTCGGGTCGTGGATGAACATGGGAGAAGATGCTCGGTCCATGGAGGGTGAAAGACATCGAGTTAGACTGGAGCCCTGGTGCCCACAGACATCGCTAGTGTGGACACTGCCTCATCATCCCAATGGTCTACAGAGAAAAGCTCCAGCTGAGTGGCACAACTGTAGAGCTGCTGCCTCACAGTGCCAGAGACTTGGGTTCCATCCTGACTATGGGTGCTGCCTGTGCTGTGTTTGCAATTTCCCCCTATTTAGTCCGGGTGCTCCTGTTTCTCCAACATTCTAAAGACGTGCAGGTTTGTAGGTTAATTGCCTTTTGTAAATTGTCCCTAGTGTGTAGAACAGAATAGTGTACGGGTGATTGATGGCCAGCGCGGACTCTGTGGGCCGAAGGGCCTGTTCCATGCTGTATCTCTAAAACTAAAACTAAACTAAAGCTCACGGACAGGCAAGAGATGAGAAGGAAACACTTACACTAACTGAGTCTGAAGAAGGGTTTCGGCCCGAAACGTCACCTATTTCCTTCGCTCCATAGATGCTGCTGCACCCGCTGAGTTTCTCCAGCAATTTTGTGTACCTTGGATGGACTAACAACTGGCATGACGAGCACTGCTGGGAGGTCACAAGAGGGGAGGGACTGATGTGAGATTGAGGCCCCTCTCTGAACTACACACAATTCACTGAAGGAAGCTCGACTGGTGGGTGAGGGGGAAACCAGTGACAGGGCTGTGTGGGGAGAAGGGAGAGGGTGCAGTACACAACTTCAGCATGGAGCCGTGGCTGTGACTGTTCTTCCACCGGTCCAGCATTAAGAAAGAACCCTACGCATCTATAAACCACTCTTAATGAAGGAAGGTTGTGCAACCATCACAGTCAGTTACTTACAAAAGGGACAGTTTTATGGGGCATCTTTAAAGAGGAAGTGCCCAGATATTGGGAGAAGTAGTTATGGGTTAAAGGACTAGAACTGAATGTCCTTCACTAAACAGGTACAAAGGCAGTGGGGAAGCAAAGGTGGAGCAGTATTCAGATTCTGCAGGGTTGCAAAGTCTGCAATAAGGTTTGGTTCAATGGTTCAATTATGTTTTTATTGTTGCATGTGCAAATTGCAAACGCAGTGAATTGTTTATCTTATAAACAGTCCAGTAAAGTATTGCCATCCCCAAGCTCATCCCTGATTAACAAGTGTACAGATCCTGAGTTCAAGAGGTTTTGCACACACACAGATGACACTTTAATACACCAGGACAAACGTGTCCACAGAAATACCTCAACAAGCTGCCTGCAGTCGTGTCCGACCCTGGGAACTGCTCTCCGAGAAGGGCAGGGAGGGGTCCGGTAATGGGGGAGACACCCTAAACACAGGTGGCCCTGTACTGGGGATGGTTCTGTGATTCTTTGTGTGAGGCTCCTTGTCGGGTTGGTGGCAGATGGTAACTTTGTACAGAGCATGCCAATAGTGTCAGGATATCGGGGTGAAAGTGGTTGGCACAGCGCCTCACACATGCTTCCTGCCCTCACTTGATGCTCACTCCACAACATGCTCACATGCAAACGTCCATCAGCAACATCAAACCCCAAGCTCTGGTGCTCTGGTTTCCGCTCAGCTCCTGGCAGAAGAACCACAAACACTCCCAATCGCTTGAAAGCAAGAAAGCTTTGACTGTCATCTGCCGCACTGTGCAAGCATTCCCAGCTAAACCCCTTCATCAGTCACTCCTCTACGTCTTAACCCAGCCCTCCGAGACTCTGCCGAGAGGGTCTACAAATTTAACGACACAATTTGAAGCTAATTTGAGCAGATTTTATTATTGTGGTTAATCATCCCCATTACTTACTGTCGAAGGGGTTTGGCTGTTTGAATAATCATTCTTGAGTGAAAAAAAAGAACATTCTGTTGATGAGGCCTAACCTAGGAGAGTATTGGACTGAATCTTTGGACCTGGTGAGGACTTCTTTAAGCTTCTTATGCCGGGGAGTTGAAGGGGGCGGGGGACCCACAATCATATCTATCCTGGCAGAGTGAATAAGAGAGAAAACCAGCAAAATGCATCATGAAGCAACATCAGGAGACAGCAAGGAGGTTGTATCATCACATACAGAATGTTAACTTGGCATACCTAAGCATTGGGTCAGAGGGAGCCGTTTGTCAGGGGAAAGTCTACTCGTGGGTTCCTCCAGAAACACAGCGATGGGACCGTCCTCCAGAGAAGATCCACAAACCATGTCCTGCTCTGGACCTCTCATTGTCCAGTCCTCCTGCTCCACATCTATTACACATCTCTGTGGAAAAGACGGCATCCCTCACGCTCAACTTCTCCATCGCCACTGCATCTGCTCACAAGATGAGACTTTCCATTCTAGGACATCCAAGATGTCCTCTTTCTTGGCTAAACGCACCACCAGGTTTACATTGTTGTTCCAGTTTGTAGGTTAATTTGATCTCGGTAAAAAATTGCCCAGAGTGTGTAGGGAATGGATGAAAAAGTGGGATAACATAGAACTAGTGTGAATGGGCGATCAATGGTTGGCATGGACCTGGTGGGCCAAAGGGCCTGTTTCAAGGCTGTATCTCTAAAATAAACTATCGTACTTATCGTACGTAAATTTAGAAGATTGAGATTAGAAACTTACAACATTCTTAGGGGGTTGGACAGGCTAGATGCAGGAAGATTGTTCCCCATGTTGGGGAAGTCCAGAACAAGGGGTCATAGTTTAAGGATAAAGGGGAAATCTTTTAGGACTGTGATGAGAAAAACATTTTTCACACAGAGAGTGGTGAATCTCTGGAATTCTCTGCCACAGTAGGTAGTTGAGGCCAGTTCATTGGCTATATTTAAGAGGGATGTAGCCCTTGTGGCTAAAGGGATCAGGGGGTATGGAGAGAAGGCAGGTACGGGATACTGAGATGGATGATCAGCCATGATCATATTGACTGGTGGTGCAGGCTCGAAGGACCAAATGGCCTACTCCTGCACCTATTTTCTATGTTTCTATGTACCAAATCCTGTAATCACCAATAAATGAATCAGTAATTCACTCTTTAATCTCCATGTTTAAGAGATTCCAAACTGAATGTTTGCAGTCTATCCACACAAGCATTGTTGACACTGGTATCTGTTCATGGATACCTTCACTCCTGCATTCTGGGACCTTCAGTCCAGTGGAATTATCATGATGGGTACTGACCACGGCTCCGTGCAGCTTTAACGTAAAGTATCAGTTGGAAGAAAGGCCAGTATTACGGTTATAATTTCTAAGTATCTTTTGTACATATCTAAGAATATTTCGTGATTACTAAGTCAGGGGATATGGGGAGAAGGCAGGAACGGGGTACTGATTGGGGATGATCAGCCATGATCACATTGAATGGCGGTGCTGGCTCGAAGGGCCGAATGGCCTACTCCTGTACCTATTGTCTAAGTTTAGTTGCCGCCATCTTCCACACTTCCAGCATTATAACAATTTGTCTGATCAATCTCTCTGATCAGTCTTTCTATTATCCAGCAGTAATAACCTCACAATTCCCTACATTATACTGCACCAGCCACGGTTCTGCATCTCAGCAGCTTCTGCTTTGTGCAAGGTATGGAGGAGATAAACTAACGTTTTACCTCAGGATAAGATCAGAACCGTCAGCTTCTAAAATCATGAAATATTGAACAATCTGGGGCATTTTACTCTGAAAGAAAAAGTTGAGGGATGGTTAGAAGCTTCCTGATCGCAAATGGTTGTTTAAAGTTCAAGAACAGATGGTGATTCCACTTGTCCTAGTCACAAAGCACGGAAACGGACCCTTTAGCACATGTCCATGCAAACTAAGATGCCCCATCTAAGTTGAACCCATTTACCCACATTCCTCTAAACCTTTCTATTCATGTACCTGTCCAAGTGTCTTAAATGCTGTTATAGTCCCTGCCTCAACTACTTCCTTTAGCAGCTCGTTCCATATATCCACCACCCTCTGTATGAAAAAGCTACCACTATGTTCCTATTAAATCTTTCCCCTCTCACCTTAAACCTATGTCCTCTGGTTCTTGATTCCCCTACCCTGGGAAAAGGACTTTGTGCATTCAACCTATCTGTTCCCCTCATGATTTTATACAACACTATAAGATCTTCTCTGCGCTCCAAGGAATAAGTCCTAGCCTGCCCAACCTTTCCCCAACTTCAATACACAATTTCCTGACTGATATTGTCCAGCATGCCAAAACCTTTCTTCAACACCCTGTCCACCTGTATTATAAAAGTGTTTGCGGGGCTTATGAGGTATTCACTCTGGGTCACTTCAGAGGCAATTAGAAACATGGAAACATAGACAACAGGTGCAGGAGTGAGGCTTCGAGCCAGCACCGCCATTCAATGTGATCATGGCTGATCATCCACAATCAGTACCCCGTTCCTGCCTTCTCCCCATATCGCTTGATTCTGCTAGCCCTAAGAGGTCTATCTAACTCTCTTTTGAATGCATCCAATGAATCGGCCTCCACTGCCTTCTGAGGCAGAGAATTTCACAAATTCACAACTCTCTGGGTGAAAAAGATTTTCCTCATCTCAGTTCTAAATGGCCTACCCCTTATTCTTAAACTGTGGCCCCTGGTTCTAGACCTCCCCAACATCTGGAACATGTTTCCTACATCTAGCTTGTTCAATCCCTTAATAATTTTATATGTTTCTATAAGATACCCTATCATCCTTCTAAATTCCAGTAAATACAAGCCCAGTTGTTCCATTCTTTCATCATATGACAGTCCCACCATCCCGGGAATTAACCTTGTGAATCTACGCTGCACTCCCTCAATAGCAAGAATGTCCTTCCTCAAATCAGGAGACTAAAACTGCACACAATACTCCAGGTGTCGTCTCACCAGGGCCTTGAACAACTGCAGAAAGACCTCTTTGTTCCTGTACTCAAATCATCTTGTTATGAAGGCAAACATGCCATTAGCTTTCTTCACTGCCTGCTGTTCCTGCATGCTTACTCTCAGTGACTGATGTACAAGGACACCCAGCTCATTAAGATGCATCTGGTTACTCAGAAATATACAGTAGAGAAACAGACCCTTCAGCCCAACTCCTCCATGCTGGCCAAGGTGAGAGTCTCACTTAACCATATAACAATTACAGCACGGAAACAGGCCATCTCGACCCTTCTAGTCCGTGCCGAACACGTATTCTCCCCTAGTCGCATATACCTGCACTCAGACCATAACCTTCCATTCCCTTCCCGTCCATATAACTATCCAATTTATTTTTAAATGATAAAAACGAACCTGCCTCCACCACCTTCACTGGAAGCTCATTCCACACAGCCACCACTCTCTGAGTAAAGAAGTTCCCCTTCATGTTACCCCTAAACTTCTGTCCCTTAATTCTCAAGTCATGTCCCCTTAGCCTTGCCTTGCTGATCCATCTATCTGTTAACCTGAAGTCACGTGCAGGCCAGATTGGGCTACGAAAGGCCTGCAGATGCTAGTTTATACCAAAAATGGACACAAAGTGCTGGAGTAACGTAGTGTGTCAAGCAGCATCTATGGCGAATGATGTGTAGAAGTGTCCCGACCCGAACCGTCAACTCCAGAGATGTTCTCCAGAGATGCTCCCTGACCTGTTGAGTTACTCCATTACTTGGTGCTGGGAAGGAAAACATTGGCCTTTGGGCTAGGAAACAACATTGAGTGAACCAGATGAAGGGACAGATGGTGTCTTCCCCCGGAAGAAGTAGTTGTCAGCCACCTGTTGGCGTAACAAGTGTGCGTTGTTGTTGGTGCAACTGTCACCCGCAGTGTGCCGTTGGAAGGGGCTGTGGGGGCAGAGAAAAGGTGCTTGCCTGGACTGCAGGTTCTTGATCCTGGACAGCATGTCCAAGTGTCCAGCCGAGTACTGCTCAATCACATCCATCACATCGTACGGCCGCAAGCTCTCCTTGAACTTCCGCTTGGAAACCAGGAACCTCATGATACTGCAACGGAAGAGAGACAAAGCAAGACCTGGAGACCCAACAGGATGGGGAATGCTGGGTCTGCAAGGAGCTATGGTGGGCAATTCTACCCTTCCTTTGGCCTCTGCCAGACACCCAACTCAATGGGTCAATGGTAATTTTTGTCACATGTACCGAGGTACAGTGAAATTCATCTTTGTGTCCAGTTCAGTACAAGTATCACCATTCAAGAGCACTTAGATACATCTTAGATTAGCATCTGAGATATAGTACAAGTGTATAGCAGTAGTGCACTGAGACAGTGTACAGAGTGGCGAAATTTGGCACCAGTTTCAAGACCCAGTTGTTACAGAACTTTATAACTATTTGGCAATGAAAGGTGGCGTACAGTTACGGCCTACAGGGGAGGTGGGCTGGGCAATGGTTGGGTGTGGGGGCTTACTTGGACTTCCAAAACTAATTATCACCCCACATCCCTGCCCGCCCAACACAAATACAACTGACCCATATTCCCCCACCCTCCTCCCTCCAACTGCCAACTGCTTTGGTCAAGAGCAAGAGGATCACCATGTTTAGGTGTCCTTGAGACTCTTGAAAGGCGCCCATAAATAACATTTATTATTAATTATTATTATGTTGGGGCTTCTGACCCATCCCCCACAAGACCCACCCCCCCAGACCCACCCCCAAACCTCCCCCAGACGCACCCCCTCCAGACACAAACCCCCAGACCCAGCCCCCCACCCCTCCAGACCCACTCACCCCCACCACAACTCACCCACCCCCACGATCCACCCACCCCCCAAACCTCCCCCAGGCCCAGACCCATCCCCCAAACCTCCCACAGACCCACCCCCTCCAGACCCACCTCCCCCCCCCCCCCCCCCCCCCCCCCAGACCCACCCCCATCTCCCAGCAGGAGGTCAAAATGGACTCCAGGTCTTACCACAAGGCTCGGATGGACACCTTCAGCCCGGGCGTCAGGTCGTCCGAGACAAACTCGCACTGGTAGCTCCTGTTGTCTGGGATGAGTTCATCGGGCAGACTGCCCTGGTCTGAAAGACAGACAGCACGACCATGGGAAACAGCAGAGGGGAGGGGTCTCCGGGACCAGTGTCCAATGAAAGTCGCTCCTCATCAGCACCCCCTCCATCCACAACATTGCCGCCCCAACAGATGGCCATTCAGCCCATCGAGCTTATTCTATACCCAGGTGTCTCCACATCTTGCTTGTTCTTGCTTCCCTTCCGATACCTGCAGTCCCAAAAAGGGTCTTGACCCGAAACATCACCTATTCCTTTTCCCCAGAGATGCTGCCTGTCCTGCTGAGTTACTCCAGCATTTTGTGTCTATCTCCATCCCAAATCCTTCCCTTAGTGGAGCCCCTCCCAGTGTGGTCCCTCCACCGTGTGGCTCCTCCACCGTGGCCCCTCCACCGTGTGGCCACTCCATTGTGAGGCCCCTCCACCGTGTGGCCCCTCCATTATGCGGCCCCTCCAGTGCGGCCCCTCCACCGTGCGGCCCCTCCAGTGCGGCCCCTCCACCGTGCGGCCCCTCCATTGTGAGGCCCCTCCACCGTGTGGCCCCTCCATTATGCGGCCCCTCCAGTGCGGCCCCTCCACCGTGCGGCCCCTCCACCGTGCGGCCCCTCCACCGTGTGGCCCCTCCAGTGCGGCCCCCCACCACCGTGCGGCGGCCCCTCCACCGTGTGGGCCCCTCCAGTGCGGCCCCTCCACCGTGTGGCCCCTCCACCGTGCAGCCCCTCTAGTGCGGCCCCTCCACCGTGTTGCCCCCCCCACCGTGTGGCCCCTCCACCGTGCGGCCCCTCCACCATGTTGCCCCTCCACCGTGCGGCCCCTCCACCGTGCGGTGTTGCCCCTCCACCGTGTGGCCCCTCCACCGTGTGGCCCCTCCACAGTGCGGCCCCTCCACCGTGTGGCCCCTCCACCGTGTTGCCCCCCTCCACCGTGTGGCCCCTCCACCGTGTGGCCCCTCCAGTGCGGCCCCTCTAGTGCGGCCCCCTAGTGCGGCCCCTCCACCGTGTTTGCCCCTCCACCATGTGGCCCCCACCGTGCGGCCCCTCCACCATGTTGCCCCTCCACCGTGTGGCCCCTCCACCGTGTGGCCCCTCCACCGTGTGGGCCCCTCCACCGTGTGGCCCCTCCAGTGCGGCCCCTCCACCGTGTGGCCCCTCCAGTGCGGCCCCTCCACCGTGCAGCCCCTCTAGTGCAGCCCCTCCACCGTGCGGCCCCTCCACCGTGTGGCCCCTCCACCGTGTGGCCCCTCCAGTGCGGCCCCTCCACCGTGCAGCCCCTCTAGTGCGGCCCCTCCACCGTGTGGCCCCTCCACCGTGTGGCCCCTCCATTATGCGGCCCCTCCACCGTGCGGCCCCTCTAGTGCGGCCCCTCCACCGTGTGGCCCTTCCACCGTGCGACCCCGCCCTCATTGCCACCCCTCCACATTGTCACCCCTACACATGTCCACACACCATCGGAGTTGTGCCGTGAGGCTGCTCCCTTCAGCCGGAAGGCGTGCCGGAAGCGGCTCCTGTCGGTGAAGCTCCAGGTCTTCTGTACCTTGTCGGGGCTCTCATTAATGTGGTCGGCGCTGGGCGATCGCCGCACCTCACCCTGCTCTGGACCATTGCCTCTGCCGCCAGGACCCTTGGGACTGGAGAAACGCTCCCTCAGGCTCACCTTGCTGCTGCAGAGACATGGGAGAGTTAGCCCATCCCAGCAGCACATCCCGGTATCGCACTGTCCCGGAGTCACAACATAGCCCGCCAATACACCATGGTCCGGCAACGACCAGTGACCCGGCAACGACCAGTGACCCGGCAACGACCAGTGACCCGGCAACGACCAGTGACCCGGCAACGACCAGTGACCCGGCAACGAACAGTGACCCGGCAACGAACAGTGACCCGGCAACGAACCATGACCCGGCAACGACCAGTGACCCGGCAACGAACCATGACCCGGCAACGACCAGTGACCCGGCAACGACCAGTGACCCGGCAACGACCAGTGACCCGGCAACGACCCAGTGACCCTGCAACGACCAGTGACCCGGCAACGACCAGTGACCCGGCAACGAACAGTGACCCGGCAACGAACCATGACCCGGCAACGACCAGTGACCCGGCGACGAACCATGACCCGGCGACGACCAGTGACCCGGCGACGACCAGTGACCCGGCAACGACCAGTGACCCGGCAACGACCAGTTGCCCGGCAACGAACAGTGACCCAATGCAAGTGGAGCACCATCCTGGCCACACATCCTCCAGCAACGCACAAGGTCTCAACGCTGAGACCATTGAGGTAAAGGATCAAGGGGTCATTGCCTCAACCTGGAGCAGCAATATCAAAGCAATGGCCTCGAAAGCACATCTACACCTCTACTCCCTTAGAAGGTTTGACATGTTCCCAACTCTCACAGAACAAGGTGTCACAGTTTAAGGATAAGGGGGAAATCTTTTAGGACCGAGATGAGGAAAACCTTTTTCACACAGAGAGTGGTGAATCTCTGGAATTCTCTGCCGCAGAAGGTAGTTGAGGCCAGTTCATTGGCTATATTTAAGAGGGAGTTAGATGTGGCCCTTGTGGCTAAAGGGATCAGGGGTTATGGAGAGAAGGCAGGAACGGGATACTGAGTTGGATGATCAGCCATGATCATATTGAATGGTGAAGGCAGGCTTGAAGGGCTGAATGGCCTACTCCAGCACCTATTTTCTATGTCTATGTCTATGTTTCTCACCAACTTCTACAGATTCTCCATTGAAAGCATGTTATTGGGATGCTTCACAGTATGGTTTGAGATCAGTTCAAACCAAGACCGCATAGAATTGTGACTTTGTACAATTGTACCTCTGTATATCAGGTAAGAAGTACAGAAATGTGAAAATGCACACCTCCAGATTCAGAAAGTGTCTTCCCGGCTGTAATCAGGCAACTGATCCATCCTATCACCAACTAGAGAGTGGTCCAGACCCATCTACCTCATCCCTTGGACTATCTTTAATTGGAGTTGACTGGACTTTATCGGCATTAAACATGCCTTTATCCTGTTTCTGTACATTGTGAATGGCTCGATTGTAATCATGTAGTCTTTCTGCTGACTGGTTGGCACGCAACAAAAAGTTTGGTTCTCGTGACAATAAACTAAACTGTAATAAACGATTACCCTGGCTACACTTCACGTTGCTTCAACCCCATAATGCACCGCATCACAACGGCATGGGAGTTTCACCAACTCACCACACCAATAAAGCACCGCCCAGCATCACTCCATACCGACACCGTCCTGGTGATAATTCCACCCAAACATCACCCCTGCAACGCACCACGTCGCACCAGAGGAAGCACCATGCCGCCAACACATCTCCCGATACAGGGCACACCCTGTGCCAACCACACACCACCCGTCTCAGATACCATCCCCCCATCTCAGCAGCAAACACGGCAATGCTCTGTTTTCCAACACCAGGTCAGCACCGTCCTGGCAACGCACAGTGTCCCAACACAGAGAGAGTGCTGTCCGTTTGAGTATAGGAGCAGGGAGGTTCTACTGCAGTTATACAGGGTCTTGGTGAGACCACACCTGGAGTATTGCGTACAGTTTTGGTCTCCAAATCTGAGGAAGGACATTCTTGCCATAGAGGGAGTACAGAGAAGGTTCACCAGACTGATTCCTGGGATGTCAGGACTTTCATATGAAGAAAGACTGGATAGACTCGGTTTGTACTCGCTAGAATTTAGAAAGTTGAGGGGGGATCGTATAGAAACTTACAAAATTCTTAAGGGGTTGGACAGGCTAGATGCAGTAAGATTGTTCCCGATGTTGGGGAAGTCCAGAACAAGGGGTCACAGTTTAAGGATAAAGGGGAAATCTTTTAGGACTGAGATGAGAAAAACATTTTTTACACAGAGAGTGGTGAATCTCTGGAATTCTCTGCCACAGAATGTAGTTGAGGCCAGTTCATTGGCTATATTTAAGAGGGAGTTAGATGTGGCCCTTGTGGCTTAAGGGATCAGGGGGTATGGAGAGAAGGCAGGAATGGGATACTGAGTTGGATGGTCAGCCATGATCATATTGAATGGCCTACTCCTGCACCTATTCTCTATGTTTCTATGTCCCGGCAAAGCAGATCGTCCAAACACCAAGACAGCACCGTCCCGGCAAAGCACTGCGTCCCAACACAGGCCACAGCTCTCCCCTCTGGCACGGACACACGGTGCCGACACACACCACCGGTCAGTAACAGCCCATCCTCCTGGCAACATCTCACTGCTGCCGAACTGAAGACTGACTCACACCCCTCCCCTGGGACACCTACCCCATCTCCCAACCACTGGCATGCCTTCCTCTTGGTCCCCACTCCTCACTGATCCCTGCCCCCCACACAAACAATGCCGCAACAGCAGGAGGTCCTTGTCCCCCCCATTCCTACTTTCCCAACGGGATGTGGCGCCCAGACACCCGCTATAGTGATGTTGTCTCAGAGGTCAGGCAAGTGGACAAAGTGGACCACCCTCTGACTCCAACCACAGGCCGTCTCCAGCAGCTCTGACCAACGCCACCGGTGTACACAACTTAAACCGGGAGGTTTGTCCTTGTTCTCACATGAACCTAGGTGTGATGCTTCACCAGTCCTTGGTTGCTCTCCAGTCAAACTCCCAAAGATCCCTGAGCACTGGTCACACCACAAGTCCTGCACCTCTCCCCACCCCCTTCCCTAAGCTGCTGAAAAAGTGTATGTTGGAGTGGAACTTCAGCTGTGCTTCTTCCCCTCTGTCATCAGGCTTCTGAACGGTCCTTCCATAAACTAGGGTACTGTCTGATTCACCTCTACCCAATTGCGGACATTGGACTATGTCCCGGGACTACTGCACCACAATGCTGAGAACTATATTCTGCACTCTGTATTTTCCCCTTGGCTTGATCTATTGTACTTGAGTTTGACAATTGTATTTCTGTATGGTGTTATCTGATCTGTTTCACTAGCATGCAAAGCAAAGCTTTTCACTGTATCTTGGCATTAACCTGAACCTAAAGGGACCGTGCTTTTACTGACTGCAGCCGTCTTGTCCACAGAATCTCCTCCCGGAGTGGATACATATTCTGGGCCACATTCACACACCTCTCCACAAGCAACAGGGACGTTGTTTTCCTTGGGATGACAATCGAACACAAAACAAGACACAAAGTGCTGGAGTAACTCAGCAGGTCCGGCAATACCTCTGGAGAACATGGATAGGTGACATTTCAGTTTGAGACCTTTCTTCAAACCCAACCTAAAATGTCGCCAATCCATGTTCTCCAGAGGTGTTGCCTGACCTGCTGAGTTACTCCAGCACTTTGCATCTTTAAAAAAAAAACAGAATCTGCAGTTCCTGTTTCTACATAGAGTACAGACTCTTGGTATTTATATCATCACCTTATGTCCGCAAGGAAACTACAAGGTAAGCTCTCACCCCCGTCACTCCGCCATGCACCAGGCATCCTCCCATACTTCACCACCCTCACTCTATGGGCCGGGAACTCCTACTCACACTGGGTTTCTCCATCATCTCAGTATATGTATGACCACGGACCATAACCACCAAGCAGACAGATACTGTTCCACCAAAGCCCCAGCGACTGAGCATGAAATCAGACTGCCCACATTGTAATCTGGCCCTGATGTGCTGTGTCGCCCGGTCCACACTGGGAATGGAAATCCACTTGACATTTAGCACAACAGGTTGTGTGGCGGGATCAAGTAACCTTCCCCATTTGCAGAAACAGGCCTTGAGTTCTGACGGGCACGGTCTGTTTTACAGGGGAGCTCTCTATCGAAGTACAACATGCCGGCTTCCCATGCAGAGTGAGAGACCGAGAGCATGCAAACATAACTGGCGCGAGCAGGCGGGCGGGCAATTGGGGGCAGAGGGGGAGGTTGAGAATGAGCGGGCAGACTGTTTGAGAGAGTCGTACACAGACAAGGCAAGACCAGTCATACAGATACATGCAAGGAATTATGAGTGCCAAAAATAAACTGAATCCTTGTCATCAAACAGTGTCGCTTCCCCAAGTTACGGTGACAAATTAAACACTAGTATAGAGCGGGAGACTAAATAATGATCCCCCTCTGGGAAAGAGCTATAGTGAGCGCGTGACAGCAACTGACACTTAAACACACCTTTTCCACCATTTATAATGTATATGGACTTTGTATATTTTATTCCAGCTGCAATCTCTCTATCTAGTGTTACTCCTGCTACTACTAACAGGGAGTGATTCTAACGCCTTTACCATTGACTGTGTCTCCTGACAGCACAGTAGCGCAGCAGGTAGAGCCGCTGTGTCACAGCGCCAGAGACCCGGGATCGATCCGGACCTCGGGTGCTGTCTGTCTGTGCAGTTTGCACGTTATCCTTGGGACTGCATGAGTTTCCTCCGGGTACTCCAGTTTCCCAAAGACGTGCGGGTTTGTAGGTTAATTGGTCTCTGTAAATTGCCCCTAGCGGGTGAGAAAGCGGGATGACATAGATCTAGGGTGAACTGATGTTCGAGTGGGCTCAATGTACCGAAGGGCCTGTCTCCACACTATATTTGTAAACTAAAGAAGCAACTAACATTCTCTAACAGTGGGCAAGACTCATCTAAAGCTGATTCGACTGGAGAGAGAGCGAGAAGGGGCAGGTAGCAGACATAAGGAGAGAGAGGGCTCTCTAAGTTTGTTTCCGGATGCAGGGGAGGGAGGGAGGGAGAGAGGGAGAGGGGGAGAGAGGGAGAGAGGGGGAGAGAGAGAGAGCACGCAGGGAGGGAGACAATGGCAGGGAGCTGAGAGGTGTCAAGCAGGCATCAGGTAAGGGGTAGGGGGGGGGGGGGGGAGGTGCATACGGATACCTAGGGTCTCCAGAGCAGCACATTCCACACACGGAATCACGCCGGGGTTTGTGTTTACTGAAAACAAGGGGAAAATGGGAATTGATGAGTAGAATTCCCGTGATTCCGTCACAGAATCAGTAGCACAGCATTCTCCAAAGCGTCTTAGCTGGAAGGAACGTCCTGTCGGGATGCAATCAGGGATCCAACACGTCTTGTTCACAGTCCGGGGTCAACCCAGGTGGCTGGTTGCATGCAGGAAGACCCTGGGTTCTGGGGTATTGGGCAGGGGGGTGGGGGAAGGTTGGGGGGGGGGAGGGGTATCCTCACACAATCTAGATTCAGATGGTGGGCTGTGGGATCTCACATCCAATAATTCTGGCTCAAACGCTGCCCCAAAAGCAGCTCCCTCCCCGCCCATGTACATCCATTGTCCAACACCACAGGCCCAGGGTATCTGGAGGTATCTCAGACCACTCTGCTGGTAGAAACCACCCGGCCAACACCCCCAACATCTTCACTACAGCAGGGCGTGGCTGGGGACCTGTACACCAACCCCACCTGACACACGGACACCAACCCATCCCTCCTCACAACCAGGGGGGGGGAGGGAGGTGGACTCGTCGCCCCCTATTTTGAGAGGTGGGGGACAGCCCCCCACCCATTTTTTGTAATCCGGATTTTAAAACCCGGTGAAATTCTGCTTTCTGCGAGACAGTGGGGGTGGGACTGCCGATCGAGGGCGCTGATTGGACGAGAGAGAGTCGGTCAGCAGGCAATGGGGGCGGGACATTATAATTCAGCATGATGATTGAAGGAGGGAGACGTGCCAAAACACTCTCCGCATAGACCTGCACCTCATCCGCAGCCAGGATTGATCCCGGCTCTCCGGCGCTGTCCCGTCCCCACCCGAGTGCCCCCCCCCCCATGCCTGGGGGTGGCCAGAGACGTCGGGAGTCAGACGAGCGCAGTACCCCCAGGCCCACAGCCAGCGCAGACAAGCAGCGCTAAACCCAGCTCAACTCTGCCTGTCCCGCCAGGTTAACCGACAGCACTGCCTGGACTTGCCGGAAACATGGCCAGGCTTACAGTCAGCGTGGAGAAGCAGCGCTGGTGTCTCGTCAGTCCAGGCAGGGCTGTAGGTTAACCCGGCGAGACAGGCAGAGTTGAGCTGCATTTAGCACTGGATTGAGCCTCTGAAGCCTCGCGCGCGCGTGTGTGTGTGTGTGTGTGTGCGCACGCGGCCGGCAAGAAATTGTGTCCCCTCCTGTCCCCCGGTCCCCTCCATATTTTGATAGCGATTTCTGTGCCTGCTCACCGCCACCCAGCCGAGGGCCAGGGATGGATGCCACTGCTTAAAATAAGCTGGGATGGGATGGGGTGGATAGCGCGTGCTGAATATAGTGGAGTGGGAATGGATATGGAGAGCTGGGAGTTGCGTTGTTACAAAACCTACCATTAGCGGCGCCGCAAATCTGCCATTGTCTGTGCGTGCAATTCCAGAGGCATTGCTGGGGGGGGGGCGGGATTAAAATATAACCATATAAAATGCAGATTTGCATTGGTTGTCGGAGAGGAATTTGCTCCGACTGCTAGCTGATGAAGAAAATCCGTTCTGCGAGCCCGCCCCGATTTATTTTTTTTAAGTTGCTGGTCGATTGAGTCGCTGGATTGAACTTAAACGCGACTAAAAACACCTTCAACATCACGGATCGCAAGTGCAGCACAAAACAAAAGGTATGACATTTATTTAACATATTATCTTGCTTTTTGGTATGGCTGCATTTTAATCTGCTGATGCGAAAAATGTTATTTAGGCCCAGATACAAATCAGCCGTGTCTTGCTTACATCATGGCTTAAATCATGGCAGCGGCAACATTCCAGTCGATGACATTACAGAAACATCCACTCTCAAGATAATCAAATTCATTATTTTTTTTGCACAATCATGTCATAAGAACGTCATTTTGTGTTATTGTCTATCCATGATCAATATTTTCACACTAAATATCCAGAGTACAGTTTTAGTCAGATGTGTTGTGCAACAAATAATGGTTTTGATTATCTGGAGAGTGGATGTTTCCGGATTAATTTATGGGAATTAAACATTAAATTCCTTCCATTTGGCATACAAATTCATGACAAAGTGAGATTTAAAAATCATGTTAATCATGTGAATTCTTGTGTGAATGGGATCAGTTTGTTATTTGATTACTTTGGCTATTTAACATTTTTTTTTAGCCATTTCTTAAGAATGGGATAGATGTTTAGATCTAGTAATTGAATTTAGATGATTGTTTTTTGACGACACTGAGGAACATGAATTTCTTGTTGGGTATTTACTATTTGTTTTAACGTTACAATAATATGAAAGTTCTGATCTTGAGAATATCACATTTTTGAATTTTCAAGGCAGTCTGGGTGTTTATTACTATTTCCGTCACAACGGTCAATTTTGTAATTAGGTAACTAACTAATTATATGCTTTAATTTCAGGTTATCCAAGTAAGGTAATATTTATTTCAGAATGCTTCAATCTATAATAACTGAAAATTGCATTCAGTTCTCTTATTTTTTTAAGAAAGTTATGTGCTTTTATGTCAATTAACTGTCCTCGATCACAGTTTTTGTGTTGTTAATGGAAAAGCAATAGGGAACAAGATGCTCATTTCAGAGTATGGAAATGACCATAACTTTTTTAATACTGAAGATATGAAAGTAAATTAGGTACCAAATTAAAGTTATTTTTATGCTTTATCTGATGGGATAAATTACAGGCTTGATTTTTTAAATCTTAAAATTTGGTAACATTCCTACTGGGAGTAGGTGGGGATTGTTGGGGAGTGGGGAATGGATTGGGGAGAGTGGAGGTGGGTGGGAGAGCATGGAGTGGAGAAGGTAACAGGTGGGATGGAGAGGGGTGTAACGGGTGGGAGGGTATTGCAGGAACATTGATCACCGTTGACAGAACACAAACGTGTGTACACATGAACATGCGCACACCCACGCACACTATCACACGAATACGCACACAACTCCTCACAGCCCCAGCACCTCGGTCATCTCTACAGGGACAAAGGCCAGAAATATTTATTTTAACAACGCATAGCTTTAAAACGAGCAAACCTGGGTCACTCTCCACCGGCTCTGTAGCAGAGAACAGAAGACACAGAACATGAACACAGCAACTGACAGCAGTGCTTCATCAGACATCATCGCTCCGACATTCAGCACACCGTCCATTCATCATGGGGGGCCAGCCTTCACTTCGCCTCCCCAACTGACACGAGGGAGAGTGGGAGTAAACTGCCTTCTCAGACTCAATGACAGGGGTCCAAGCACATTTATTCTCTCTCTGTTTCAACGTCACCCTTGGGCTCAGGGTGATGTGGTCGCTGAGGTATTGCAGTAACTACTGGGTAGGGGTTGGCCTATTGTGAGTGGTCAAACCTGAGGGCAAAGAGGGGGAGGGGGGAGAGAGAGGAGAGGAGAGAGAGGAGAGAGAGAGACAGACAGACAGAGAGACAGATAGATAGATAGATAGATAGATAGATAGATAGATAGATAGATAGAGATAGGGAGATAGAGAGAGAGAGAGGGAGGAGAGAGAGAGAGAGAGAGAGAGAGAGAGAGTGAGAGAGAGAGAGAGAGAGAGAGAGAGAGAGAGAGAGAGAGAGACAGTGAGCGAGCGAGCGAGTAGAGTGAGGCTGTGAGAGTGGACAATGGGGGAGGGAGAGGGGGAGGGGGAGAGGCTGTACTTTTCTCAGCTCTGCAGATGAGGAGGTTTGAAGCAGCCTTTCAAGGATTTTGTCGATGGAGAAGGGACAGAAGCAGAGGGGCTTCATAGTTTGACATCATTTTATCGTTGGACTGCTGAAACTTTCCTTTGCTTAAGGTTTCCTCCACTAGTGTGTAATTCCTGAGTTTTCTCTGCATCACCGCGGGTGTGGGTGTCGTTGGCGGACTGCCAAGGCACTCTTGAGATCGAGGGAAGGAAAGATGTTGATGTCTTTGTCGTTCTAGCACCGACTCTCTGCCCTAAAATCATTTTGCACATTACTGCTGTCTGCCTGGCTTAATGTGAAGAAAGTACTTTTGCTTCCGGCAAGACTGTAAAGGAGCTTCCCAAAAGCTGCTCTCGGCTGTGGACGAACTTGGGGACTTTCCCTGTTTCAGCTGGAGGTTTCTGCTTTCTGCTGCTTGTCTTTGACTGTGACTGTCTCTGGGACTTCACTTGGAGCTGAGCTGCTGGGGTGCCTGGAGCTGGTTTGTGCCTCTGTCAGGATGGCGATGGCTGGGGCGCGGCCGAGTGGTATCAGTGGCGGGTACGAGGCCATTTGAGCATGAGCCTCATGTTGACTTGGATTGGGAAAGATTCGGTATCTTGGTCCAAACTGGGCCACTGTGGTCCAGGGGAGCAATTACGAAGGCCATGAATGACCTTCTTGAGAGGGGGGCTATTGTCTCTTCCGAGGTCGAAAGAGGAAAGGTTGAGATGATACTAATGACCCGGGAGGATGTGGCCCTAGCGTTGGAGAGGGGGATCTCAGTGAGGGGGGCCCACATGCAGGTGGATCCGTGGGTGTCCAGGGTGAGACCAGTTCTCCTGCGGAGTTGCTCCACATGTATTCCGGATGCAACACTTCGTCCACAACTGTCTAAGCTTATGCACCCTGGGAATGACCCGTATGAAAAAAGGGTCTTCAGCTTTAAAAGGAGGGTGTTCATGAAGGTGGGAGAGGGGGAAGGCGCTGAGGGGAGCTTCGAAGTGGAGTGTAGAGGTCTCCTCAGAACCGTGAGTTGGAGTTGGGGAAAGGCACGGTGTCATGCGTGTGGTGAGTTTGGACATCTCCGTAGGGAGTGTCATATTCGCGGGGTCGCTGCTAGAAGTTCTAGCGTTGCAGCCCAGGAATGCACTGCTGGCCCAGCCGGGGTGGCTCGTCATGATTCGGTGTCGCGGGGTGGTACTGCTGACCCGGCTAGGGCTGCCAGCTCTGCCCCGGTGATCCGGAGCGGCAGTGATGGCTGTGAAGGCTGCAAGTTCCGCCTTGGGGACCCGGGGCAGCGATGGCCCCCGCTCCCCTCGTCCTAAACCTGTGGTGGTGGCTGATGGCGAGGCGCATGGGGAGGGTGAAGAGGGGGGAGGGGGAATTGGGAGATGCCGAAGAAGAAGGGGAGGAAGAAGAAAAAGCCCACCCAAGTGAGTCAAACGCAAGCGGGTGGGCACTTGTCTAGATCTGAGACCACCCAAGGGGCACCTATCAGCTCCATTGTGGTCCAGAATGCACCTGTCGTGGCCCAGCAAGGAGCAGAGGTGGTTTGGACAGGGGCAGGGAAAGTAAAACGTGCTGGTGGTAAAGTGGCAGTGGGTAGTGTGGAGGCGGAAGACCTTTCCTTTATGGAGGTCACCGTACCATCGCATGTTAGCGGGGAAAAAGGAGGTATGGGCCTGACGAGAGAGCAAGGTCGTGGGTCCAAAGCTAGGAGGATGCCTATTTCGAGACCTTCCACCCCTGATGTGGTTGGTGGTCACGAACTAGTGTACCACCAACCACAGGCTGGAGGTTGGGCCTGTTTCAGGGATCTTCTGCGGGTATTACAAGACTCCTCTGGGCTGGTGGATGTCCCTTCGTCTAGGGGGCCCTCCGAGGGAGTTATCTCATCGGATGTTGAAGTTAGCTCCCCAGGGTATGTATCCTCTAGGTCGGAGGGGGTCACCTCGTTTCAGAGGCCTTCTGAGGGTGCTGGCACGCCACAAGATGGGGTAAGCTCCCCTGGTAGTGTGCCCCCTGGGGACGGGGGATGAGCAGACTCAGCCCGAAGGGGGAGGTTCGGGGGCATTGGTGTACCAGTCTGTGCTCCATATCAGAGTCAGTGGGTACTCTGGGTGCTGTGGAGGTCAGGACTGTTTCGGGTGGAGATCCTCTTTCGGATTCCAGGGATGCCAGTGCACCACGGGCCCTGGGGGCGCCTCGTGTTTTTTCTTCCCCAGGCCAAGACGTGGAGGGGGATGGGAGAGTGCAGGATCCCAGCCGTTCAGTGGGCTGCTTGTTGCGGTCAGGGGTATCAGGACCCTCTCCGGCAGTGATCCTGGGGGTGATGTCATGCCAGGCTAAGAACAAGCCGTACCGCCAGAACAAAAACGGAGGCTGCAAAAAGATAGTGAGCTGATTGGCCAGGTTTGATTAAGTCTTTCAAGGCTATCCTTGGCAACAAGGATAGTGATCTTCCTGAGTCTGAGAAGTGTCAGTTTGGGGAATTTTTGTGGTTCTTCAGAGAGAGAGTTTTCGAGTCTAGTTTTCGAGTCTAGTCGAGTCGAGGTTCTCAATCTAGTGCATTTGCACATTCAGAGTAGCCACATTAAACTTAAATGGGAGTAGAGCGAGTTTTCGTAGATTTCAACATTTATCAATCCTTAGAGAGGGGAAATTTGCAGTTGTCCCAGGACGTTGCTCCATCTGGCCGTGAGCCTGGTTTGGCATGCCGTTACATTTCATTAACGTGTATGCCCACAGCACCGGAACAATGCAGGCCGGCCTACTTCAGATTCAGATTCAGATTCAGATTCAATTTTAATTGTCATTGTCATTGTCAGTGTACAGTACAGAGACAACGAAATGCATTTAGCATCTCCCTTGAAGAGCGACATAGCAAACGATTTTGAATAAAAAAAAAATATATAAATAATAAGTGTCCGGGGGGGGGTGGTGATTGGCAGTCACCGAGGTACGTTGTTTAGTAGAGTGACAGCGGCCGGAAAGAAGCTGTTCCTCGACCTGCTGGTTCGGCAACGGAGAGAGACCTGTAGCGCCTCCCGGATGGTAGGAGGGTAAACAGTCTATGGTTGGGGTGAGAGCAGTCCTTGGCGATGCTGAGCGCCCTCCGCAGACAGCGCTTGCTTTGGACAGACTCAATGGAGGGGAGCGTGGAACCGGTGATGCGTTGGGCAATTTTCACCACCCTCTGCAATGCCTTCCGGTCGGAGACAGAGCAGTTGCCATACCATACTGTGATGCAGTTGGTAAGGATGCTCTCGATGGTGCAGCGGTAGAAGTTCACCAGGATCTGAGGAGACAGATGGACCTTCTTCAGTCTCCTCAGGAAGAAGAGACGCTGATGAGCCTTCTTGATCAGAGTAGAGGTATTGTGGGTCCAAGAGAGGTCATCGGAGATGTTGACTCCCAGGAACCTGAAGCTAGAAACACGTTCCACCTCCGTCCCGTTAATGTGGATGGGGGTGTGCGTGCCGCCTCTGGACTTCCTGAAGTCTACAATGAGCTCCTTGGTCTTCTTGGAGTTAAGGGCCAGGTTGTTGTCAGCGCACCATGCTGCTAAGTGCTGGACCTCCTCCCTGTAGGCCAGCTCATCGTTGTTGCTGATGAGGCCAATCACCGTTGTATCATCTGCATACTTGATGATGGTGTTAGTACCATGTACAGGTGTGCAGTCATAGGTGAAGAGGGAGTAGAGGAGGGGGCTCAGCACACAGCCCTGAGGAACGCCGGTGTTCAGGGTGAGGGTTGAAGAGGTGTGCTTGTCTAACCTCACAGACTGGGGTCTGTTGGTTAGAAAGTCCAGTATCCAGTTGCAGAGGGAGGGGTCGATGCCCAGGTTACCGAGTTTGGTGATCAGTTTTGATGGAATAATGGTGTTGAATGCTGAGCTGTAATCGATGAACAGCATTCTTACATAAGTGTCTCTGTTGTCAAGGTGGGAGAGGGCGGAGTGAAGTGCCGTTGAGATGGCATCCTCCGTACTCCTGTTCTTGCGGTAGGCAAACTGATAGGGATCCAGTGTGGGGGGTAGGCAGCTTTTGAGGTGTGCCAGGACCAGCCTCTCGAAGCACTTGGTGATGATGGGGGTAAGTGCAACTGGGCAGAAGTCGTTGAGGCTTGCCGCAGTGGAGTGTTTTGGCACTGGCACGATGGAGGTGGCTTTTAGGCAAGTGGGGACAACTGCTTGGGCAAGTGACAGGTTGAAGATGTCAGTCCAGACGTCTGTCAGCTGCGCAGCACAGGCACTGAGCACGCGCCCGGGGATGCCGTCAGGGCCAGCAGCCTTACGTGCATTAGTCCTACTCAGTGCCACGTACACGTCGTAGGGGGTGAGTGTGAGGGGTTGGTGATCGGCAGGTAGCACAGCCTTGATGGCTGTCTCTAGATTGTCCCTGTCGAAGCGGCCATAGAAGTGATTCAGCTCCTCAAGGAAGGAGGCGTCACTGGATGTGGGGGTGATGTTGGAGGGTCTGTAGTCCGTGATGGCCTGGATGCCTTGCCACATGCGTCGGGGGTCGGAGTTGTTGTTGAAGTGCTCCTCAATCCTGAGCTTATGGCAGTGCTTGGCCTTCCTGATGCCCCTCTTCAGGTTAGCCCTGGATGAACTGTAGGCTCGAGCATCGCCTGACCTGAAAGCGGTGTCCCGTGCTTTCAGCAGTAGCCTGACCTCGCTGTTCATCCATGGCTTCTGATTCGGGTATATGGTCACCTGTTTGAGGGAGGTGACACTATTGATGGTGGAGTTTATAAAGTCCAGAACAGAGGATGTATAGGAATCAATGTCCGTGTGAGAGTCAAGGGTGGCCTGGGCTGCAAACGCCTTCCAGTCAGTGTTTCCAAAACACTGCTGAAGTGTGAAGTCCGCTTCCTCTGACCAGACTTTAACTGTCCTTACAGTTGGTTTAACCCGTCTGATGAGTGGGGAGTACTTAGGGAGCAGGAACAATGAGACGTGATCAGACTGACCAAGGTGGGGGAGGGGGATGGCTTTGTAAGCTTCAGCCATGTTGGTGTAGACTTTGTCTAGTGTCTTGTCTACTCTAGTGGGGAAGGATACATGTTGGTGGAATTTGGGGAGTACAGTCTTCAGGTTGGAGTGATTGAAGTCACCCGCAACAATGAAGGCTGCCTCGGGGTTGTGCGTCTGGAGGTGACTGCTCTGTTGAGTACTATTGATAGGGGAGAGTGTGTCTTCCTTGAGGGGGTGGGGGGGACTTTAATTGCACACTTGAGGTGCGAGACCGTTCTATACAGTGTGCCCCTGCTGTAGCAAAGAAGCTGAGAGGGTTGATTGCCTCTTTTGAGTTGGTTGATGCATGGCGGAACCTCCACCCTGATTCCACTGCTTTTTCGCGGAGGTCTGAGGTAGGTGGTTCCCGAATTGATCGCATGTATATTTCCAGAGAGTATGTTTCTCGTGTCTCAGCGGCCTCAATGCGGCTGGTGCCATGCTCGGACGACTGTCTGGTGCGTGCGGACTTTAATCCGGCGCGCGCTCGGGTCGGGTCCGTGTACTGGCACTTTAACAACAGGCTGCTGGAGAATCGGTGTTTCCGGGAGTCATTCAGCTGGTTTTGGCTGAAGTGGAGAGGCAGAGGTGCTTCTCTTCCCTTAGGCAGTGGTGGGATGTGGGGAAAGCTCACGTCCGTATCTTTTATAAGGAATACACGTGGGGGTCGACCGGACAGCGGGACTCAGTGGTCGAGAGGCTTGAGAGGGAGCTACTGGACGCAGAGTCTCGCCTGGGTCAGGTTGGTGATGACTCCTGCGAATGGGGAGAGTTTCAGAAGAAGGAAGCCTTGAGGTACCTGCAGCTTGAGCAGTCCCGAGGTGCTTACATGAGGGCGCGGGTCCAGATGCTGCACGATCTGAACCGGGCTTTGCCTTTCTTTTTCTCTCTGGAGAAAGGGCGGGGAGCCCGCAAACAACTCGTGGAGCTGCTCGCAGATGATGGCTCCTCTGTCACTGATCCGGAGAGGATTAGTGCCCTGGTCAGGTTCTTTTATGAGTCCCTGTTCTCCGCAGGTGGATTCAGCGGGAAGGCTCAGCGGGTCCTGTGGGAGGGTCTACTAACTGTAGATAAGGAGGTGGCCGAACTTCTTGATGGCCTCTTATCTTTGGAGGAGTTGACTCGTGCCCTGCACCAGCTCAGGAGGGGTACGTCTCCCGGGCTGGATGGGTTGACGGTAGAGTTTGTTACAGCCTTCTGGGATATCCTATACAGTCCCTGGCTGGTCCATTCAGGATAACATCCACCTGGTTAGGGACCTGATTCATCTAGCCCAGGGTACTGGTCATTCAGCTGCTTTTCTGTCTCTTGATCAGAAGGCTTTTGATAGGGTAGAGCATGAATACCTCTTCGGGACGTTGCAAGCGTTGACATTTGGACCACATTTTGTGGCCCGGGTCCGGCTTCTGTACGCTGCAGTGGAGTGTCTTGTGAAGGTTAATGGTGTGTTGTTGCCTCCCTTTCATTTTGGGAACGGGGTCCGTCAGGGGTGCCCCATGTCGGGTCAGTTGTACTCGGTCTGTGTGGAGTCGTTCCTGTGTCTCCATTGGAGGAGATTGACAGGCCTGGCCCTACCTGGCCCGGGGTTGGAGGTGGTTCTTTCGGCCTATGTCGATGATGTACTCCTTACGTTCACTGACCCTGGTGACCTGCGGAGGATGCGTGATTGCCAGGAGATTTTCTCGGCTGCATCTTCTGCCAGGATTAATTGGAGCAAGTGCTCTGGACTTTTAGTGGTGTCAGTGTCAGGTAGACTCCCTGCCAGAGGAGATGGCAATGTTTGCGTGGAGCACCACGCACCTCCTCTATCTGGGGGTGTACCTGAGTCCCACTGAGGATGCTTGGCCAGCAAACTGGCTGGAGCTGGAGATGAAAGTGGTTGCCCGGCTGGGGCGCTGGTCAGGCCTGCTTGGAGTTCTTTCTTTTCAGGGGAGGGTGTTGGTCATAAACCAGCTGGTGGCCTCCATGTTATGGTACCGGCTGGCTACTCTTGTCCCGCCTTCCATATTTGTAACTGCTTTACAGAAGAAGCTGGTAGATTTCTTTTGGGGAAATAGGAAACACTGGGTTTCCACAGCGGTTCTGAGTCTCCCGTTAGAGGAGGGCGGCCAGTCCATGGTATTGGTGCGTACCCAGGTGGCGGCTCTCCGTCTCAGGACTCTGCGGAGGTATATGTATGTAGAGAACCCTCCAGATGGCACGCTCTGGCCACGTATTTTTTCCGTCGGGGTCGTTGCATAAGGGGGGTCTCGCGGCTCCCGGTGGCGGGCATTAGTCGACCCGCCCTACGGGGTTTGCCTAATTTCTATCGGGATGTGCTAAGAGTGAGGAATTTGTTTGTTTTCAGCCAGCGTGTTGCTCCACGAGGGGAGGGGGATGTTGCGGCTGCGGGAGTGGCTGGTCCTCACCCTGTCATGGCGGGTGTCGAGGAGAGGCGTGTGCTTAGAGTGGTTCTGGCTGAGCTTACCCCTGCTCCGTCGGATTTGCTCATCGAGCCTAGGCTCTGGGATATTTCTCGGGCACCGGCTCCACATAACCTGAGCCGCCTTTCTGAGATGGCTAGCATGCCGTTTCGTGATGCAAACAGACATATACTAACAGAATACTCCTGCCCATTCTGCACCTCCTTGCCTTTGTATCCCGTCCTGACACACCATGGCGGACGGTGTTACCACCCGAAGGTGGAAGGCCTCCAGAGTCCCCAAGGACACCGCCTGTTCCCACTCCAGGGACACGCACACACGGACCTGGGGTGGAGGGTGCTGCACAGAGCGTTGGCGTGTAATAAACTTTAGAGTCAGTTCACGGGCTCGTCCACCACATGTAGTTTCTGTGGTGAGGAGGAGACCGTGTTCCATGCATATATGGAGTGTGAGAGGTTACTGCCCCGGTACCAATATCTGAAGGGGTTGTTTCTCAAGTTCTGGTTGCATTTTAGTCCCATGATTCTAGTGTTTGGACACAAGGCAGGGAGTGAGGAGAGCCGATCGAGGGGTGGGACCTCCCTGTCGGTTTGCTCCTGGGCCTGGCCAAGATGGACATTCGTGGGTCCAGGCAGCGGGCGGTCGATGGTCATGCTAGAGTCGGCTGCCTGCCCCTCTTTCGGGCCTACGTCCATGTGTGCGTGTCCCTGGAGTGGGAACACGCGGTATCCTTGGGGACTCTGGAGGCCTTCTGTGGGCGCTGGTCACCACGTGGGGTTGAGAGTATTGTAAATAATGTATGCACTGTTGTACTATAATGATTATTTGTTATATTGCATTTCTGATTATCTTTTGATGTGATGTATCATATGATTGTGTCGAATAAAGTTTTTGAAAAGAAAAAAGAGGGAGAGAGAGAGGAGAGCAAGATGACTGCACCCACATCACCCCCCCGCGGACAGCAAAGTGGAATGAAAATCCAACTTTTAATCAGGCCCTGGGCCATTGGCAACAATCAGCCAAAAATTAAAGTAGATTTTTCATAATTCAATGAATAAATGCAGGCATACAAACTAGTGAAAACTCCTTTCTGTTGCTATTTCTTTCAGGGTGTTAGAACTATGAGTGTCAGATTGAGCAAAAGGACAAATAATAAAAGGTTTTCACACTGGGGTATTTTTCTGAACCCGTGGTGACTCGTGACAGAGTTTGGGGAGGGATAGATAGACAGACAGACAGACAGACAGACAGACAGACAGACAGACAGACAGACAGACAGACAGACAGACAGACAGACAGACAGACAGACAGACAGACACAGACAGACAGACAGACAGATCCTTTATTGTCATTCAGACCTTTTAGTCTGAACGAAATTATGACTATATTCCTTGGAGGGGTGATCTTATAGAGATGTACAAAATCATGAGAGGAATAGAGGGGTAAATGCACAGTCTTTTGCCCAGAGACGGTGTATCGAGAACCAGAAAACATAGGTTTAAAGTGAGGGGGGAAAGATTTAATAGGAATCTGAGGTTGTAACATTTTTTACACAAAGGATGGTGGGTGTATGGAGCAAACTGTCGAAGGAGGTAGTTGAGGTAGGTACAATGTTTAAAAAACATTTAGACAGGTACAGTACATGGATAGAATAGGTTTAGAGGGATATGGGCAGGTGGGACTAGTGTAGATGGGACATATTGGTTGGGGTGGGCAAGTTGGGCCAAAGGGCCAGTTTCCACACAGTATAATTCTATGACTCCTTACAGTGATAACCACTGGAAACGAGGAGAAGGTTTACATTACAAAGAAGCCTTTTATTAGACAGTTGAGCTGACAGGCACTCGCTCTCTCTCTCTCTCTCTCTCTCTCTCTCCCCTCCAGGAACGCTGCCTACCTGATGAGTATTTATTTCAACTAGAAATGTTGCCTCACAGCTTTGGCAACCTGGTCAAACCCAATCATGCCACAGGCATTCCTCCTGCAGACAGAGGGTGACCTTGACGGGAGCTTGTGTCATCTCTCACCAATGATCACCTCCATGCTCTCTGCCTCTCACACACACTAGCTACCTCCTGCTTTTTGTTATTGCTTCACGTGAGAAAATGGGACCATTCAGCCCCTCAAGCTTGCCTTGTCATGCAGTGATATCAAGGATGTACCCTTAGAAAGGAGATGATGAGGAATTTATTTAGCCAGGGGGTGGTGAATCTGTGGAATTTATTGCCGCAGATGGCGGTGGAGACCAAGTCTTAGGTTATTTTAAAAGGGAGATTGACAGGTAATAATTTGTTCAAGTGAGTTTATTGTCATGTGTTCCTGTATAGGACAATGAAATTCTTGTAAGGGAGTCAATTATTAACGAGGTATTAATGGGGTATTTGTATAGCAGTAAAATTATTAGTCCAAGTCAACATGGATTCATGAAAGGGAAATCATGCTTGACTAATCATCTGGAATTTTTTGAGGATGTGACAAGTAAAATGCTTGAAGGGGTGCCAGTGGATGTAGTGTATCTAGACTTTCAGAAAGCCTTTGATAAGGTCCCGCACGAGAGACTGGTGACTAAAATTAGAGCACATGGTATTGTGGGTAGGGTGTTGACGGATAGAAAATTGGTTGGCAGACAGGAAGCAAAGAATAGTAATGAACGGGTCCTTTTCAGAATGGCAGGCAGTGGCGAGTGGAGTGCCGCAAGATTCAGTGTTGGGGCCGCAACTGTTTACCATATAGATTAATGATTTGGAAGAGGGAATTAGGAGCAACACTAGCAAGTTTGCGGATGACACAAAGCTGGGTGGCAATGTGAACTGTGAAGACGATGTTAGGAGGTTGCAGGTTGACCTGGACAGGTTGAGTGAGTGGGCAGATGCGTGGCAGATGCAGTATAATATAGATAAATGTGAGGTTGTCCACTTTGGCGGCAAAAACAAGGGGGAAGATTATTATCTCAATGGGGTTAGGTTAGGTAAGGGGGAGGTGCAGCGAGACCTGGGCGTCCTTGTACTCTGAAAGTTGGCATGCAGGTACAGCAGGCAGTGAAGAAAGCTAATGGAATGCTGGCCTTCATAACAAGAGGATTTCAGTATAGGAGTAAAGAGGTTCTTCTGCAGTAGTATAAGACCACATCTGGAGTGTTGTGTACAGTTTTGGTCTCCTAATTTGAGGAAGGACATCCTTGTGATTGAGGCAGTGCAGCGTAGGTTCACGAGATTGATCCTTGGGATAGCGGGACTGTCATATGAGGAAAGATTGAAAAGACTAGGCTTGTATTCACTGGAGTTTAGAAGGAGGGGGGATCTTATAGAAACATATAAAATTATAAAAGGACTGGACAAGCTAGATGCAGGAAAAATGTTCCCAATGTTGGACAAGTCCCGAACCAGGGGCCACAGTCTTAGAATAAAGGGGAGGTCATTTAAGTGAGGTGAGAAAAAACTTTTTCACCCAGAGAGTTGTGAATTTGCGAAATTCCCTGCCACAGAGGGCAGTGGAGGCCAAATCACTGGATGGATTTAAGAGAGAGTTAGATAGAGCTCTAGGGGCTAGTGGAGTCAAGGGGTATGGGAAGAAGGCCGGCACGAATTATTGATTGGGGATCAATTGATTGACGATCAGCCCTGATCACAATGAATGGCGATGCTGGCTCAAGGGCCGAATGACCTCCTCCTGCACCTATTTACTATGTTTCTATGTTTTCTAAGAGTTATAGGAAGAAGGAAGGAAATTGGGGTTAAGAGGGAAAGATCGATCAGCCATGATTGAATGGCAGAGTAGACTCAATAGACAATAGGAGCAGGAGCAGGGCATTTGGCCCTTCGAGCCAGCACCGCCATTCAATGTGATCATGGCTGATCATCCCCAATCAGTACCTTGTTCCTGCCTTCTCCCCATATCCCCTGACTCCACTATTTTTAAGAGGCCTATCTAGCTCTCTCTTGAAAGCATCCAGAGAACCTGCCTCCACCGCTCTCTGAGGCAGAGAATTCCACAGACTCACCACTCTCTGTGAGAAAATGTGTTTCCTCGTCTCCGTTCTAAATGGCTTTCTCCTTATTCTTAAACTGTGGCCCCTGGTTCTGGGCTCCCCCAACATCAGGAACATGTTTCCTGCCTCTAGTGTGTCTAAGCCCTTAACAATCTTATATTTTCAATGAGATCCCTCTCATCCTTCTAAACTCCAGAGTGTACAAGCCCAGCTGCTCCATTCTCTCAGCATACGACAGTCCCGCCATCCCGGGAATTACCTTGTAAACCTACGCTGCACTCCCTCAATAGCAAGATTGTCCTTCCTCAAATAAGGGGACCAAAACTGCACACGATGGGCTGAGTGGCATAATTATGCACCTAAAGGGCCTGTCCCACTTGGCGATTTTTTTCGGTGACTGCCGGCATCATATCAGTGTTGCCGAAAGATTTTGAACATTTCAAAATCCAGCGACGACAAAATAAATGTCGTGACACTTGAGGAAATGCCACGACATCAGGCCGCAACTTTATCGGTTACCTGATACGTCAGTCAATGATGCCGGCAGTCGTCGAAAAAACCGTCAAGTGAGACCTTAAGACTTATGAACTTACAAAGGCTGTCCAGTCTCCACCTTGTTTCTCCCACCATTGGTGACCACACCCAACCAAACATTATTCACACACAGTAAACGCTCTGAGCAAGATGAGAGCAGCCATTCTGATCCTCACCTCCCCACACCTCATCAGCTCCTATCGCTCACATCAGTTGAACTTCCCACCTTCTCACCCCCGCATCTTGCTTCCTTCCCACAACTTTAAAACTGCGACTTTGACATCAACTCTTTAGCGGTTTGACGGGACAGCCATTTCATAGCCACAGTCTCAGCATAGCCCAGGGCCCTGGTCCATGGAACTGGAGAGAGGGGTGGAGGGGGGCAAATGTGCAGGAGAGGTTCATGGTCGGAGATACCTTGAGGCCTGGAGTCAACAGTGGTCACAGCAAATGTTAGGAGGAGGCTATGGGTGGGGACCGAGAGAAAGGAGAACTAAGATGCTTTTGTGTCTCATATTTCACCCTCATTAGAGCACTCAATGGGTTGGACAGGCATCTAATCACTTCTGAAGTTGAGCTACATTTAGAGTCACTGCACGCAACATGTTCCCCACAAGCTCTGACAAACACAACTGATGTTACTAAGTGGGTAATCTGATATTAAGCAGGAATTCAGGAGAGCCCTGCAGTTTATCAAATCTAGAAATTATTTCTCAAATCAGTTAGCAACATTTCTCCTTATTCTTTACATCAAGATTAGCACTTTCTACACGTAACGAGTGAGATCACGTGACTGGAAACTGCTCACTGGCTAAAAGACATATTGCAGGTGCTAGCAGGTTGTCGGGCAGTCTCCATACCTGAACGTGAGTCCCGACTTGCTCTTCAGGTTGCGCAGTAAGTCCAACTGGTTGAGAGGAGGAATCAGCCTGTGGCAACATCAAACACAACATGTCTAACGTGGTGTCACAGAGACGTTAGCACACATCTCACTCACGCGAGACACACCGGCGGACGGTGCATTAAGAGATGACCACAGTGTGTCAGAGAGGAGGGCTATAGAGCGAAGGAGATCGGAGACAGAGTGAGAGATGGCGAGGGAGACGAATTCTGATACACATCATCAGTGGTGAAGCCAATCAAAACTCACCCCAAACCTCAAGGTTGGTGGTGTTGCAGGTTGGGGTGCGCGGGTGCGGGGATGCGAGGCAGCAGGAGGGGTCTGGAAACAACATTTAGAATGTAAAAATCATAGTGATTCCTAACTAGGAGCTAATGTAGTTCATGGTGATGAGACGGGTAATGGGTTATGGATGGGGAACAGGGAATGTGGTTGGCCCACACAGATCACACCAGAGGAGTGACAGCTACAGGGGGAAAGCACATAGTTTCTCACAATTCCCAGCTCAACTCACGGTCATTACCTCCCGTACTATCATCACCTCCATTACGTCTTACACCACACCCACCAGTATTGATTGATTGATTGAGCTATTAAAAGATACAGCAAGGAAATAGACCCTTTGGCCCAACGAGTCCACGCCAACCAACAATCACCCGTTCACACCAGTTCTATGTTATCCCACTTTCTCAACTACTCCTTACACACCAAGGGTCAATGGACCGACAAACCCTCATGTCTTTGGGAAGTGGGAGGAAACCAGAGCGCTCGAAGGAAGAAGGGTCTCGACCCGAATCATCATCCTTCTCTCCAGAGATGCTGCCTGACCCGCTGAGTTACTCCAGCATTTTGTATCTATCTGCACTTGAAGTGAACCCACATGATCACAGAGAGCACGTGCAAACTTCACACAGACAACACCCAAGGTCACGGTCGGTCCTGAGTCTCTGGCGCTGTGAGGCAGCGGCTCTACCTGCTGCGCCTCTGGTGATAAATTATATACTTATCATTACCAGTTCTTCCCCAACCCCTCGTATGACCATGTGTTCTGTAGTTGGAGCAGTGGTGTTTGTGTAGACAAAAAGGTGCCAGTACGTAGAGCATTTAAACATTTATCAATTGGGTTTTTTCCGTCAATACAGCCTGCTCTTTTGTATTGATTTTGTGGCCAAATAAAAAGTATAAAATCTACTTTTTAAAAATTAAACATAACATTTGAGAATCTAGTCTTTAAACTTTTAGAAGTGCAAATACACACATATCATTACAAAACAAAGCTCTGGATTTCAAGTCAGCAATGACATCATGACTGTGGGCAGCACAGTGGTGCAGTGGTAGAGTTGCTGCCTCACAGCACCAGAAACCCGGGTTCGATCCTGACTATGGCTGTTGTCTGTATGGAGTTGGCACGTTCTCCCTGTGACCGCATGGGTTTGCTCCGGGCTCTCCAGTTTCCTCCCACATTCATATAACCATATAACCATATAACAATTACAGCACGGAAACAGGCCATCTCGACCCTTCTAGTCCGTGCCGAACACGTATTCTCCCCTAGTCCCATATACCTGCGCTCAGACCATAACCTTCCATTCCCTTCCCGTCCATATAACTATCCAATTTATTTTTAAATGATAAAAACGAACCTGCCTCCACCACCTTCACTGGAAGCTCATTCCACACAGCCACCACTCTCTGAGTAAAGAAGTTCCCCCTCATGTTACCCCTAAACTTCAGTCCCTTAATTCTCAAGTCATGTCCCCTTGTTTGAATCTTCGCTACTCTCAGTGGGAAAAGCTTTTCCATGTCAACTCTGTCTATCCCTCTCATCATTTAAAAAACCTCTATCAAGTCCCCCCTTAACCTTCTGCGCTCCAAAGAATAAAGCCCTAACTTGTCCAACCTTTCTCTGTAACTTAGTTGCTGAAACCCAGGCAACATTCTAGTAAATCTCCTCTGTACTCTCTCTATTTTGTTGACATCCTTCCTATAATTAGGCGACCAAAATTGTACACCATACTCCAGAATTGGCCTCACCAATGCCTTGTACAATTTTAACATTACATCCCAACTTCTATACTCAATACTCTGATTTATAAAGGCCAGCACACCAAAAGCTTTCTTTACCACCCTATCTACATGAGATTCCACTTTCAGGGAACTCTGCACAGTAATTCCCAGATCCCTCTGTTCACCTGCATTCTTCAATTCCCTACCATTTACCATGTACGTCCTATTTTGATTTGTCCTGCCAAGATGTAGCACCTCACACTTATCAGCATTAAACTCCATCTGCCATCTTTCAGCCCACTCTTCCAACTGGCATAAATCTCTCTGTAGACTTTGAAACTCTACTTCATTACCCGCAACCCCACCTATCTTAGTATCATCTGCATACTTACTAATCCAATTTACCACACCATCATCCAGATCATTGATGTACATGACAAACAACAGTGGACCCAACACAGATCCCTCTGGCACCCCACTCGTCACTGGCCTCCAACCTGACAAACAGCCATCCACCATTACTCTCTGGCATCTCCCATTCAGCCACTGTTGAATCCATCTTGCTACTCCACCATTAATACCCAACCATTGAAACTTCTTAACCAACCTTCCATGAGGAACCTTGTCAAAGGCCTTACTGAAGTCCATATACACAACATCCACTGCTTTACCCTCGTCAATTTCCCTAGTAACCTCTTCAAAAAATTCAAGAAGATTAGTCAAACATGACCTTCCAGGCACAAATCCATGTTGACTGTTCCTAATCAGACCCTGTTTATCCAGATGCTTATAAATATTATCTCTAAGTATTCTTTCCATTAATTTGCCCACCACTGACGTCAAACTAACAGGTCTATAATTGCTAGGTTTACTCTTAGACATTCCAAAGACGTTCAGGTTACTAAGTTAATTGCTTAGAGTCAGAGTGTCATAGAGTGATACAGTGTGGAAACAGGCCCTTCGGCCCAACTTGCCCACACCGGCCAACAATGTCCAAGCTACATTAGTCCCACTTGCCTGCGCTTGGTCCATTTCCCTCCAAATCTGTCCTATCCATGTACCTGTCTAACTTAAATGATGGGATGGTCCCTGCCTCAACTACCTCTTCTGGCAGCTTGTTCCATACACCGACCACCTTTTGTGTGAAAACGTCACCCCTCGGATTACTATTAAATTTTTTCCCCTTCAATTTGAACCTATGAACTCTGGTCCTCGATTCCTCTACTCTGGGCAAGAATATTCTAAATGCGGTCTCACCAACATCTTATACAACTGCAACATGACCTCCCAATACTCAATGCAAAAAGCCTTTTTGACCACCTTATCTACCTGCAACGACCTTCAAGGAACCATGCACCTGTACTCCTAGATCCCTCTGATCTACAACACTACCCAGAGGCCTACCATTCACTGTGTAGGTCATGCCCTTGTTCGACGTCCTATAATGCAACACATCACACTTATCTGTATTAAATTCTATCAACAATTCCTCCACCCACCTGGCCAATGGATCCAGATCCTGCTGCAATCTTTCACAACCATTTTCACTATCTGCAAACTTGATAATCTTGCCCTGTATGTTCTCATCCAAATCATTAATGTAGATGACAAACAGTAACGGGCCCAGCACCGAACCCCGAGGCACACCACTAGTCACTGGCCTCCAGTCCGAGAAGCAACCTTCCACCATCACCCTCTGCTTCCTTCCATGGAGCCAATTTGTTATCATTTCAGCTATCTCTCCTTGGATCCCATGCGATTTAACCTTGCAGAGCAGCCTACCATGCAGAACATTGTCGAATGCCTTACTGAAATCCATGTACACAACATCTACAGCTCTGCCCTCATCGACCTTTTTGGTCATGTCTTCAAAAAAATCAATTAGATTTGTGAGATGCGACCTCCCACGTACAAACCCATGCTGACTATCCCTAATCAGACCTTGCCCATCCAAATGCCAGTATAACTTATCCCTCAGAATACTCTCTAGTAACTTTCCAACTACAGATGTTAAGCTCACCGGCCTATAGTTCCCAGCATTTTCCCTGCAGCCCTTCTTGAAAAGAGGCACAACATTTGCCACCCCCCAGTCTTCCGGCACCTCTCCTGCATCTAAGGACGACAAGTAAATTTCAACCAGGGCTCCCGCAATTTCCTCTCTAGTCTGATCAAGCCCTGGAGATTTGTCTCCTGTGGCTCCACACAGAGATGATCGCTTTGATTCCTGAGACCACTCTCTCTCTAGTTACTCTTTTCCTCCTTATGTATTTATAAAATCTTTTGGAATTGTCCTTAATGCTAGTCGCCAGAGCTATCTCCTGGCCCCTTTTTGCCCTTCTGATCTTTTTCAGTTTACTCCTTAGTTCCCAAAACTCCTTCAGGGCTGCACTTGATCCCAGCTGCCTGTACCTGTCCCATTCATCCTTCTTGTTTTTGACCAACATCTCAATTTCCCTCGTCAGCTAAGCTTCCTTACATTCACCTGCTTGCCTTTCACGTACATATCCTGAGCTTTCGTCAGCACACTTTTAAAAACATTCCACTTGGCCTATATTCCTTTCCCCTCAAATAACCTGCTCTAGTCAACTTAAGCGAGACCTTCTCTCATACCCTCAAGGTTGGTCTTACCCCAGTTGAGCATTTTAACACGTGGACCCACTCTGTCCCGATCCATAACTATCTTAAGCCTAATCGAACTGTGGTCACTGGTCCCAATAGGCTCCTCCACAAACACTTCATTAACTTGCCCTTCCCAATTTCCCAATAATAGACCCAGCGCTGCCCTCTCACGTGTGGGGGCCTCCACAAAACACTCCTGAACACTTTTGAGGAATTGCACCCCATTTAAACCCTTCAAACTATGATTTTCCCAGTCCATATTGGGAACGTTAAAATCCACTACTATAACAACCTTATTTGACCTGCAGCTGTCTGCAATGTCCTGGCATATTTGTTCTTCTAATTCCCGTTGACTATGCATGGGTCACAAGGTGATCATCCCTGTCTTGTTCCTCACCTCCACCCATATAGCCTCTCTAGACGAACCGTCCGTAATGTCACCTCTGATCACTGCCGTGACATCCTCCTTAACCCCCACCCCCCCTCCTCGTTTTCCCTCACCCTGCCTCTCCTGAAGCTCCTGTAACCCGGAACATGGAGCTGCTAGTCCTGTCCCTCCCTTAACCAAGTTTCAGTCATGGGTACAACATCCCAGTCGCTCATACCTATCCATGCCCTAAGCTCATCAGCCTTACCTCATTACAGCTTTGGGATGTAATGTTAAAATTGTACAAGGCATTGGTGAGGCCAATTCTGGAGTATGGTGTACAATTTTGGTTGCCTATTTATGGGAAGGATGTCAACAAAATAGAGAGAGTACAGAGGAGATTTACTAGAATGTTGCCTGGGTTTCAGCAACTAAGTTACAGAGAAAGGTTGAACAAGTTAGGGCTTTATTCTTTGGAGCGCAGAAGGTTAAGGGGGGACTTGATAGAGGTCTTTAAAATGATGAGAGGGATAGACAGAGTTGACGTGGATAAGCTTTTCCCACTGAGAGTAGGGAAGATTCAAACAAGGGGACATGACTTGAGAATTAAGGGACAGAAGTTTAGGGGTAACATGAGGGGGAACTTCTTTACTCAGAGAGTGGTGGCGGTGTGGAATGAGCTTCCAGTGGAAGTGGTGGAGGCAGGTTCGTTTTTATCATTTAAAAATAAATTGGATAGTTATATGGACGGGAAAGGAATGGAGGGTTATGGTCTGAGCGCAGGTATATGGGACTAGGGGAGAATACGTGTTCAGCACGGACTAGAAGGGTCGAGATGGCCTGTTTCCGTGCTGTAATTGTTATATGGTTATATGGTTACCCGTCAGGCCCCTTGCATTAAAACATGTGCAGTTTAAAGCAACCCTCCTTCCTCACTCTCCGCCTTTCACCTGCCTATTCTGTCCACTAACCTTTCCCGCACCACCCTCCATACCAACCTCTAGCCTCCCACATGCCTCTGTCCTGTACAAGATTCCACCCCCCTGCCAATCCAGTTTAAACCATCCCGTGTTGCATTAACAAACCTGCCCGCTAGGATGTTGGGCCCCCTCCAATTAAGTTCTAACCCGTCATCCTCATCCCTGGTCTACATGGCCTACCCCTTACTCTTAAACTGTGTCCCCTGGTTCTGGACTCCCCAAACATCGGGAACATAAGGAGGTCATCTGGCGTAATGGTCACAGATTGAAGGTGGAAAGAAGGAACTGCAGATGCTGGTTTATGGTAAAGATAGACGCAAAGTGCTGGCAACATCTCTGACGAAAAAGGATGGGTGACACTTCGGGTCGTGGCACTTCTTCAGACTGAAAGTAGAGGGTGGGGAGGTGGGGAGGTGGGGGGAGCTGGAGGCGAGAAAAGATCTGGAGCAGTCAGGGGCGGCCTCAAATGACCTCAGTCAGGGCGCTGCAAGGTAAGCCCATTGTTGGCTAGGGAAGGTGAAGAGATACATTGTGGAGAACTGTGGAACTGGTTAAATAACTAGGGTAGTGGAAGGGGGGGGGGGGGGGGCAAGAGGAGAGGGGAGTGCAAGAAGAAGTTATTTAAAATTTGAGAATTCAATGTTCACACCCCTGGGTTGTAGCAAAATACGAGTTGCTGTTCCTCCAATTTGATTGCGGCTTCACTCTGGCAATGGAGGAGGCCCAGGCTGGAAAGGTTAGTGTGGGATGGGAAGGGGAATTGAAATGGATGGCAACTGGGAGATCGTGTAGGCCTAGGCACTACAGCACTTTGTGTCTACCTTTGGTCACAAGTATGGGAACCAAGTTTGGATTACAGATGGTGGAATCACAACAGGAGGTCACCTGCCTTAACGGAGGGTCACAGGTCGAAGTCGGCGTGGTTTGGGGGAGGAAGGAAAGGTTTGTTATCGAGTGAGGCAGATACAGCGCAGAGGAACACAGATACACAATGTACCTACTTGTCCAAGGCCCCATTCACACATGGACTCCACCTTTCAATGGGGACTGATTGACAACGGCATTGACACTACAGTGAGGCGATGGAGCAAAAAGAAACTTTTGTGGAACTGAACTAAAATGGAAGGAAATAAAAAGAAATTTGAAATTAAACAAATTAGTTAAATGAAATTAAGAAACCAAATGTGAAAGTTATGCGGTGGGTGAGGAGAGGAGGTGGTTTAGGACACGTACCGGTACATTGGCACAGTCAACGTTTGTTCAAAGCATTGCCATGTGGCGTGGAGATCGGTCCGACACAGGCTGGTGGAGTAGTAACGCCAGGCTGTCTGTTGTGAGGGCAAAGACAGGGTATAAACACGAGAAACGGGGACAGGAGCCGGCTACAACAGCCTCTTCAACCTGATCCCACGTACAATGGGTTCAGGCCTTCCCAATCCATGGAACACAACCTGACAAGCTCGATTGACTGAGGCCCTACACAATTGGGACAGATGTGCAGGCCCCCTGGGACAGATGACCAGACTCCTCCGAGGGAAGAGCTTCCTCCAAATTCCCAATGACTGGTGCCTGGTCCTTGTCCCAGCCTCGACTCGCAGCCTGAAGAAATGGTTCACATCATCTCCCCAATCGATGCTTCCTCATTCAAGAACATTAGCAGAAGGAGCCCCTTCACACAGACTCTGCACCACCTGAACAATCTCAGGTCAGTGCTCTAGCCTGACCCAGTGATCCCAGGGTCACTGTCCAAGCATGACCTGGTAATCCCAGGTTAACGTCCATTTCATCGTTCCATTTCGGGACCACCGACAATAAACCATTCTTCACTCTTGACCCCTGGACAGTGCAGGCAACATCTCACGAGCTACCCCATGGACATCCCTCGCTTGGGACATCCCTGCTGTGATGTAACTAGCCGTTCTTGGATCCCGTGGGTAACTCGTGTTCTATGTCTCACCTTCCCTCCAGAGCCACATCCCTCTCACCCCCTCTCACCCACCCCTCACCTGGATGAGGCCAGCCGCGGGATTCCGTCGCTTCTCAAAGTGTTTCTGCCGATGTTGCTCCTGAACCTTCAGCGCAAACCCTGAACCCAGGATTCCCTGGAATGTGGAAGAGGGAACAGTCAGGAAGGGCTGAAGGGTGTGCGATGGATGTCTCAGCGATAGAAAAGGCTCAGGCAGGGATGGATGTTTGGGGAAGTCGAGCCAACGGCTTTGGGCAGAGGTGGGACATCAACTGGCCCTGGTCTCACTGCGTGGTTGAAATGACCGAAGGGCGAAACAGCCTCATACTGACCCTTCATGACCGCACTCAGAGAAACCCGTTTAGTAACGTGTCCCGGCAGCCGGAAACCAACCAGAAATACTGGGAGGTGTCTAGCTGCACTCTCCCACCCTGAGCACAGCATTGTAGAGCCCACAGAGGATAGGAGAGGGGTCAGGGAGTAGAAGCATCTTATTACGAGGGGCAGGACAGCCCAATGCCCCATTGAGACCACCCCGCCATTTAACAAGATCACTGATGATCATATCTGGGCCTCCACTAGTCCTGACAGTCTTTGTTGATGCTGGCACTTGGGAAGGTCAGATGTGGAGCCAAAAGGCATTCTCAAATCAAGTAAGGGTTGGAAACTGCTTCCCAGAGGTTTTTCCAGGAATGTGGCAAGCAATTGGAATAATTCCCAGGGAATTCTCTTAATAGTGGGGAGACGTGATGGAGACGGGGAGATAGCTGCAGCATTGGGATGGATCACAATGGGAAGTTGGGAGAGTCGCTCCAGGATTCCGGAGTGGGACAGAATCCCTCTGGGCTCAGGGATGTGACAGGTCGGTATATCCTCATCTCCGTGTTCACCGTATGCTTACCGCTGGCAGAGCGAAGAAGGACACTCCGATGAGGGTAAAAGCGGCGGCCAGCAGGCGGCCATTCCAGGTGATGGGGTACTTGTCACCATAGCCGATGGTGGTCAACGTGATCTGTGGAGTTGGGGCAAGTCACAGTGAGGAGCAGAGGAGTGGACCCCAACCCAACCAGACACCCTCGCCTCGCAGCCTGTGCTTGGCCATCGATCCTCATTTACTGGGGGGGATTTGGGAAGTTTAGAGATACAGCATGGAAACGCCCTTTGGCCTATTGAGTCCATGCCGACCATCCATCACCCATACACACTTGTTCTGTGTTATTCCACTTTCTCATCCACCCAAGTGTATGAATGAATATGAGAATATCTGACCTCACCCTTTTTTAAGATGAGGGGGTAAAGATTTAATAGGAACCCAAGGGGCAATGTTTTTACACAAAGGGTGGTAGGTATATGGAACGATTACCCATTCACACTAGTTCTACTTTATCCCACTTTCCCATCCACTCCATACACACAGGGGGCAATTTACAGAGGACCAATTAACCACATCTTTGTGGAAACTGGAGCACCGAGAGAAAACTACACGGTCACAGTGAGAACGTGCAAACTGCACACAGACAGCATCCAAGGTCAGGATCAAACCCAGGCCTCTAGTGCTGTGAGTCAGCGGCTCTACCTGCTGCGCCACTGTGCTGCCCTAGAGGATTGGGAGAACATTCAGGAATTCCGAGGAACTTTTCCAAATCATGTCCGAGGTGGAAAACGCATTGCTGGGATATTGCCGGGAATGGAAGCAACAATTGGAACATTCTACAGGGAACTTGCCAGGATTTGCAGCACTGGTGAATGCACACACTGGGCCAGGACGTTGTGTCTGTGGGAGAATTGTTTCAGTAAATTCTCCCTGATGTGTAGGGAGTGGGTCAGGAAGGTGTGAAGTTCCCATTTTTCGGCAAAATTCAAGGGAAAGGGTTCCAAGGACCTCGTATCGGTCGGAACGCATTTACAGGTCGCTCCGTGTCCATACCTCTCCCTGACCAGCCCCCTTGTGCCCCTGTGGAGATGTGGTGTCAACCCTGGTGACACGGCACTGCCAACAGTTGCCAACCTCTCCCACCCACCAACTCCCGGCAGCGTCAGGGGTCCCAGGGGTCTACCCAGGTCGGGGCTGGTACCTCAGGGTGCCCACTACCAACACAAGCAGCTCGTCCACTCACCAAACCCCACCACAAGGCATCTGCGTATGTTGCAAACTCCTTGTTGTCATCCTTCTCTGCCAGGAAAACCAGGAAGGAGGCGAGGATGAGGCAGAGGAAGCCAATATACCAGGCAGTGATCAGCTCCTGGAAGGCAGCAACACAGTGGGTAAGAGATGGGGGCAGAGAGAGAGAGAGAGAGAGGAGAGAGAGAGGAGGAGAGAGGGAGAGAGAGAGAGAGAGAGAGAGAGAGATAGAGAGAGAGAGGAGAGAGAGAGAGAGAGAGAGAGAGAGAGAGAGAGAGAGAGAGAGAGAGAGAGAGAGAGAGAGAGAGAGAGAGACAGAGAGAGAGAGAGAGAGAGAGAGAGAGAGAGAGACAGAGAGAGAGAGAGAGAGAGAGAGAGAGAGAGAGAGAGAGAGAGAGAGAGAGAGAGATAGATAGAGAGATAGATAGATAGATAGATAGAATAGTTAATGGTAGGCTCAGAGGGGATTCGCTGGGAAGGTTTACATATTCCTCAGCTCTTGGGTCTAGCGTGGTAGACTACACAATTACTGACATAGACCCCTGCACTATCAGTGCATTCACTGTTAGGCAGCAGTCCCCTCTTTCAGACCATAGTCAAATCAACGTGTACCTAAAATTTCCTGTTCAAACTAAAGACGTAAAAAAGGAACCCAGTAAGCTGTATAAACTAAATCACTTACAAATGGGCTTCAGATAGTGGAGATAAATTCATCATGGCCCTGAACTCACCCGATCTCACAAATAAAATACTGAAATTCAAGACAAACCTATATATGAGACTACTAGAGATGTTGTAAACATGGCTATAAATTACATTAACATGATCTTTCACAAGGTAGCCATCAAAGCAGACCTTGTGAAACAGAAGAGAAAAATTATCAAAAAACACAGCCATGAAAAATGGTTCGACCATGAGTGTAAAAGTGTCAGAAAAGACCTGAGGAAAATATCAAACCAAAAACACCGTCAACCAAACAACCCAGACTTACGTATTAGATATAATGAAACTCTTAAACACAGAGGCCCAGGACCGTTGGAGAGAGTGGAGGAGGGTCAGGGCGGTGAGTATATAAATCGAGCGCGGGGCTTGCTTTCACAGAGGCCCGGGACCGTTGGAGGGAGTGGAGGAGGGTCAGGGCGGTGAGTATATAAATCGAGCGCGGGGCTTGCTTTCACAGAGGCCCGGGACCGTTGGAGAGAGTGGAGGAGGGTCAGGGCTTACCAAAGTCTGTAACGTTCCACACTTCATAGGGAGGGTTCTGGTGGAAGCCGCTGATTGGTGGAAGCAGACTAGAGGAAGCAGCTGATTGGGTGCAACCTCAGTTTAGCATTGCTGCTTTCTGGTTAAAGTTACAGTGAGCTAAGGGCACAGTGCTTTTTGTTTATATAATAAAGGTGCAGTTTAAAGGTCAAGAGGGAGCAGCTGTTGTGAGTCAGATACCTGCTGATTTCTCCCAGCAGTTTCTATTGTATAATACTTGTATCAGATCCAGGGTAAGGCGGGAGAATGACAGTCAGTGCAGTATACTGTTCGGGATGTCAGATGTGGGAGGTCATGGTGTCGGATGGCCCTCCAGACGTCCACATCTGCACCAGGTGCAGCGAGATGGGGCTCCTAAGGGACCGTATTAGGATCCTGGAGCAGCAGCTCGATGACCTCTGTCTGGTCAGGGAGAGTGAGGAGGTCATAAAATTGAGTTATAGAGGAGGTTATAGGGAGGTGGTCACTCCAAAACCACGGGAGAGAGACATGTGGGTCACGTTAAGGAAGGGCAAGGGGCAGAGGCAGGAACGAGTGAGTACTCCAATGTCGGTACACCTCGCAAATAAGTACTCCTGTTTGAGTACGGATGGGGGTGACAGCCTACCCGGGGGTAGTGAGAGCGGACGGGCCTCCAGCACAGAGACCGGCCCTGTTCCTCCTGAAGGTAGGGACAAAAAGAAGAGGGCAATTGGGGACTCTATTGTTAGGGGGTCGGATAGGCGATTCTGTGGACGCAGTCGGGAGACCAGGATGGTGGTCTGCCTCCCTGCTGCCAAGGTCTCGGACGTGTCTCAACGCATCCAAGATATCCTGAAATCAGAGGGAGAGGAGCCTGAGGTCGTGGTACATATAGGTACCAATGACATAGGTAAAAAAAGGGAAGAGGTCCTGAAGGGAGGATTTAGGGAGTTGGGAGGAGAGTTAAGGAAAAGGACCAAAAAGGTAACAATCTCAGGATTACTGCCTATACCACGCGACAGTGAGAGTAGGAATGGAGCGAGGTGGAGGATAAATGCGTGGCTGAAAGACTGGTGCAGAGGGCAGGGATTCAAGTTCCTGGATCATTGGGACATCTTTTGGGGAAGGTGGGACCTGTACAGAAAGGATGGGTTGCACTTGAACCCGAGGGGGATCAATATCCTGGCGGGGAAATTTGCAAAGGCTGCTGGGGAGACTTTAAACTAGAATGGTTGGGGCGAGGGACTCAAATAGAGAAAGCTAGTAGACAGAATGGGAGGCAGGAAGCAGAAATGGGAAGCACTCGGACACAAGAGGAGAAAGAAAATAAAGGAAATAAACAGAGAATAAGAGGCGGGGGGTTTCTTAAATGTGCATATTTTAATGCTAGGAGCATTGTAAGAAAGGTGGATGAGCTTAAGAGTCTGGATAGACACCTGGAAGTATGATGTTGTGGCGATCAGTGAAACATGGTTGCAGGAGGGCTGTGATTGGAAACTAAATATTCCTGGATTTTGTTGCTTCAGGTGTGATAGAATTGGAGGGGCAAGAGGTGGAGGTGTTGCATTGCTAGTCAGGGAAGATATTACAGCAGTGCTCTGGCAGGATAGATTGGAGGGCTCATCCAGGGAGGCTATTTGGGTGGAACTGAGAAGTGGGAAAGGGGTAGCAACACTTATAGGGGTGTATTATAGACCGCCAAATGGGGATCGAGAATTGGAAGAGCAAATATGTAAGGAGATAGCAGATATTAGTAGTAAGCACAAGGTAGTGATTGTGGGAGATTTCATCTTTCCACACATAGACTGGGAAACACATTCTGTAAATAGGCTGGATGGTTTGGAGTTTGTAAAATGTGTGCAGGATAGTTTTTTGCAGCAATACATAGAGGTACCTACTAGAGGAGGGGCAGTGCTGGACCTCCTGTTAGGAAATGAGAAGGGACAGGTGGCGGAGGTATGCGTTGGGGAGCACTTCGGGTCCAGTGATCACAATACCATTAGTTTCAATATAATTATGGAGAGGGTCAGAACTGGACCTAGGGTTGAGATTTTTGATTGGAGAAAGGCTAACTTTGATGAGATGTGAAATGATTTAAAAGGAGTGAACTGGGACATTTTGTTTTATGGGAAGTATGTAGAAGAGAAATGGAGGACATTTAAAGGGGAAATTTTAAGAGTACAGAATCTTTATGTTCCTGTTCGGTTGAAAGGAAACAGTAAAAAGTGGAAAGAACCCTGGTTTTCAAGGGAAATTGGACATCTTGTTCGGAAAAAGAGGGAGATCTACAATAATTATAGGCAGCATGAAGTAAATGAGGTGCTTGAGGAGTATAAGGAATGTAAAAAGAATCTTAAGAAAGAAATTAGAAAAGCTAAAAGAAGACTAATCCTTGATGGGAAGGGAATGGAGGGTTATGGTCTGAGCGCAGGTATATGGGACTAGGGGAGATTATGTGTTCGGCACGGACTAGAAGGGTCGAGATGGCCTGTTTCCGTGCTGTAATTGTTATATGGTTATATTATATGGTTAAGACATGAGGTTGCTTTGGCAAGTAAGGTGAAAGTAAATCCAAAGGGTTTCTACAGCTATATTAATAGCAAAAGGATAACGAGGGATAAAATTGGTCCATTGGAGAGACAGAGTGGACAGCTATCTGCAGAGCCAAAAGAGATGGGGGAGATATTGAACAATTTATTTTCGTCGGTATTCACCAAGGAGAGGGATATTGAATTATGTGAGGTAAGGGAAACTAGTAGAGTAGCTATGGATACTATGAGTTTCAAAGTAAAAGAAGTACTGACACTTTTGAAAAATATAAAAGTGGATAAGTCTCCAGGTCCTGACAGGATATTCCCTAGGACATTGAGGGACGTTAGTGTAGAAATAGCCGGGGCTATGACAGATATATTTCAAATGTCATTAGAAACGGGAATAGTCCCCGAGGATTGGCATACTGCGCATGTTGTTCCATTGTTTAAAAGGGGTTCTAAGAGTAAACCTAGCAATTATAGACCTGTTAGTTTGACTTCAGTGGTGGGCAAATTAATGGAAAAGATACTTAGAGATAATATATATAAGCATCTGGATAAACAGGGTCTGATTAGGGACATTCAGCATGGATTTGTGCCTGGAAGGTCATGCTTGACTAATCTTCTTGAATTTTTTGAAGAGGTTACTAGGGAAATTGACGAGTGTAAAGCAGTGGATGTTGTCTATATGGACTTTAGTAAGGCCTTTGACAAGGTTCCTCATGGAAGGTTGGTTAAGAAGGTTCAACTGTTGGGTATAAATGCAGGAGTAGCAAGATGGATTCAACAGTGGCTGAATGGGAGAAGCCAGAGGGTAATGGTGGATGGTTGTTTGTCGGGTTGGAGGCAGGTGACTAGTGGGGTGCCTCAGGGATCGGTGTTGGGTCCTTTGTTGTTTGTCATGTACATCAATGATCTGGATGAAGGGGTGGTAAATTGGATTAGTAAGTATGCAGATGATACCAAGATAGGGGGTGTTGTGGATAATGAAGAGGATTTCCAAAGTCTACAGAGTGATTTTGGCCATTTGGAAGAATGGGCTGAAAGATGGCAGATGGAGTTTAATGCTGATAAATGTGAGGTGCTACACCTTGGCAGGACAAATCAAAATAGGACGTACATGGTAAATGGTAGGGAATTGAAGAATACAGTTGAACAGAGGGATCTGGGAATAACCATGCATAGTTCCTTGAAGGTGGAATCTCATATAGATAGGGTGGTAAAGAAAGCTTTTGGTATGCTAGCCTTTATAAATCAGAGCATTGAGTATAGAAGCTGGGATGTAATGTTAAAACTGTACAAGGCATTGGTGAGACCAAATCTGGAGTATGGTGTACAATTTTGGTCGCACAATTATAGGAAGGATGTCAACAAAATAGAGAGAGTACAGAGGATATTTACTAGAATGTTGCCTGCGTTTCAACAACTAAGTTACAGAGATAGGTTGAATAAGTTAGGTCTTTATTCTCTGGAGCGCAGAAGGTTAAGGGGGGACGATAGAGGTCTTTAAAATGATGAGAGGGATAGACAGAGTTGATGTGGACAAGCTTTTCCCTTTGAGAATAGGGAAGATTCAAACAAGAGGACATTACTTCAGAATTAAGGGAATGAAGTTTACGGGTAACATGAGGGGGAACATCTTTACTCAGAGAGTGGTAGCGGTGTGGAATGAGCTTCCAGTGGAAGTGGTGGAGGCAGGTTCGTTGGTATCATTTAAAAATAAATTGGATAGGCATATGGATGAGAAGGGAATGGAGGGTTATGGTATGAGTGCAGGCAGGTGGGACTAAGGGAAAAAAGTTGTTCGGCATGGACTTGTAGGGCTGAGATGGCCTGTTTCCGTGCTGTAATTGTTATAATGTTATATGGTTATTAAAAGGTTTAAACACACGATTAGGAACAAAAGACAAAATTACACTCACAAGAGACTTGAAGAAATTGAAAATTCCATAAATCAAAACCAATTTTGGGATATGTACCTGAGCACACCAAAACTACAAACACTACCAATTCAAGACGGTGATATCTGGAGAGCACTCTCTATATAAAGACATCCCAATAAATAAAATAAACTCAAATTATTCCCATATCAAAGAAAAACTCAAAACACTAGAAACAATAATTAAAGATTATCAAAACCCTCTTGATTTCCCAATTACTGGAAGAACTGACCCATAAAAATAAAATCTCTCCACTCAAAGAAAGCCTGTGTCCAGACAGCATAAAAAATCAAATGCTCAAGTACAGAACTCCGGAGATGCAGGACATAGTGCTTAGGCTGTTCAACATCATACTATGTTCAGGTTATTTCCCTGATATTTGGTGTCAAGGGCTTATTTCACCCATTTATAAGAGTGGAAACAAATTAGACCCAAATAATTATCGTGGCATCTGTGTCAGTAGCTGCCTAGGGAAGTTATTCTGCAGTATCATAAATAACAGAATGCAGGATTTCCTTAACAAACACAACATTTTCAGTAAAAACCAAATTGGCTTCCTCCCAAAACACCGTACCACTGACCACATTTATACCCTCCACACACTCATTGAAAAACATGTACACCAAGTGAAAAATGGGAAAATATTTGCCTGTTTTATTGACTTTGAGAAAGCATTTGACTCTATTTGGCATGAAGGGCTCTATTACAAACTCCTCGGCTGTGGTATAGGAGGATAGGTATATGACCTTATCAAATCAATGTATCTGAATAATAAATGTGGCGTTAAAATTGGGGACAAACGCACTGATCTCTTCGCCCAGAGAAGAGGCGTCCGGCAAGGCAGCAATCTGAGCCCGACACTGTTTAATGTATATATCAACGATTTGGCTGTAAAGTTGGACCAGAGCACGGGCCTCTGTCTTCTGGACGGAGAGGTGAAGTCCCTGTTTTATGCGGATGACTTGGTTTTGCTGTCCCTCACAGAACAGGGACTGCAGCAACAGTTGGGCCTACTTGATAAGTACTGACAAAATAGGGCCCTGGCAGTAAATCTAAAGAAAACCAACATCATGATTTTTCAGAAAAGACCCAGATGTCAGGAAGATAAATACAAATTTACTCTCAATGGTACTGTTATTGAACACACTATGAGCTATACTTACCTTGGTCTAACTGTCTCAGCATCAGGGAATTTCAATATGGCAGTGAACTCACTAAAAGAGAAAGCTCGAAGAGCTCTGTATGCAATAAAAAGAAGATTTTACTTCGGAGTCACGTGAGGGACTCCATGAAAGAAGCCCGCTACTGCGCATGCGTGTCATATCGCATACACGCATTGAACGAGTCAGACGTGGGAGACGACGTCTCCCTAGAGAGAAATGCAAAGAAGCAGGTAAGAGACTGCAAAAAATTTTTCCACTTACCTTGCAGGTAGGAAATACAAGAAGCTGCAGGAGCTGGAGAAGAGACTGCAGAAATATTGCAGCCAGAACCAGCAGCAGCAGTTAGCGCAAATCCTCTGGAGGGGATTCCCAAACGGCTATTTTTAGCACAGAACAGCTGTGCCCGACGTCGCTCCCCGCACCGGCAAGATGACTGCTGCCGGGCGGGAAACTAAGCTACACGGCCCGGGGAGTTGCTAGACCAAGTCGGGTCTATTTTTAGATGCAGTCGTTAGGGGCTCCGCAGCTGATTGAAGCAGCTGCACCACCCGGGAGAGAGAGAGCAGCCGACATCGGGGACAGCAGCCCATGGACCTGCGCTACGGGGTCCGTGGGGCTGCGGGAGGAAGGACGTTCCTCCGAAAACGGCAGGCTGAAAACCAGTACAGGTAAGAACAAATTTCCCTTACCTTTTGGTGCTTTTTTCCAGACGTGCTTGCTGTATTCTGAAGAGACTGGTGTGTTGCTGAACAGCAGGGAGCCAGCTAAGGACGTCAGGGCACAGCCACAGGTCGTTACTGTGTGTTGCTGAACAGCAGGGAGCCAGCTAAGGACGTCAGGGCACAGCCACAGGTCGTTACTGTGTGTTGCTGAACAGCAGGGAGCCAGCTAAGGACGTCAGGGCACAGCCACAGGTCGTTACTGTGTGTTGCTGAACAGCAGGGAGCCAGCTAAGGACGTCAGGGCACAGCCACAGGTCGTTACTGTGTGTTGCTGAACAGCAGGCAACCAGCTACTGATGTCAGTACAGAGCTGAAGGGCTGCCAACACAGAGTTTGCTGTTGTTTAATGACCAGCAGCAGGCAGCGATAAATGTCGGCACCAGCATCTCCCAGATGGGAGCGAGTGCCAAACTTCACCCTAAATGGGTAGAGGTGCCCGTGAGTACCAGGACCATGGGGAACGGTCCAGTGCCCGTAGGCATGGGGACGGGCTGTGGGATATACCGCGTGCGACTAGTGCCCGAGAGCACCAAGGTCGGCAGGAGCGGTCCCATATATTAAGCACCCGCGACGACTAGTGCCCGAGAGCATGTAAGTCGGCTGGAGCGGTTTGCTGGAGTAAAATTCTCCATAGTGGCAGGCTCCGGGATTGGAGGAAGCCACAGTGGGCAAATAATATAAGTCCCACAGCAGTTTCCCATATGGGCTGCATGAAATGTCGGACGCCTCTGAGGAGGGTATGGAAGGTCTGACGGGGTAAAGCCTGAGCAGGAGTGGAGCCACTGTCCCCTATTGAAGGGGGGGAAAACAACCTGCCGAACATGATGAGCAGTACTGCCAGCAGAACTCACGGAGAATGATTTCGAGAGGATGGCTGTGAGTATTGAAGGACTGTGAGTCCACCCATTAACTTCAAGCTAATAGTTTGCTGAAGTGTTGGCAAGGGTTCTATACCCCGGGAATATTGTGGTGCTCTCAATGTAGCCATTGTTACAGGTGCATTTGCAGACGTGTTGGGAAGGCCGTAATACTCTGAAAGGTCTCATGGCGGGCATACAGCTTTGGCCCGCATGTTTTAAAAAAGGTGTACAAAATTAGTGACCTTAAGGATGCCATTAGCACTAATTTTTGAAATGTGTAGTTGAAGGGCCATTCAGCCAGCTCTAGACCCTACTTCGCTATACTATGTGAGCAAAGGGCTATAGACCCCGTTATTTGGGGGGGGGGGGGGAGACCTGTCTAAACAGGTAAAGAATTGGCGTGGTGGCTTGACTTTGGGGCTGATTAAAGCATCCAAAGGATTTCTGGGGAAGACATTAACCTTATGTGCATCCTAAGAGAGGTAGTGTGTTTTTGTAATTATACTACAAAGAATTGGGCAGAGGTACCCAGCAGCAGCGTCCTGTTTAGGGTTTGGCCGGGACGACCACTGTGGAGATGCAAACTAACATTAACCTTTAGGCTCTCCACAACCGCATATGAAACCAAGGAAAATAACTTGGTTACCACCAATAACCATGGAGGTAGGTGAATTTGGGGCTCCAGTATTAATAGGGAGCACGGAAGTTGGGGGGATATTGCAACTTCATGTTGATGCTTGGTGTAATATATCCATGGACAGATATATCCTTAGCAGTTTTAAGGGATATCTGATAGAGTTCTACACGAACAAAACCCTCCAGTACATAACCGGATAGATATACATGCTGGTATGAAATAAACTAAACCTGAACAACAGGATTTGTCTCAAACATCTTTATTAGAAATAAGAAAGATGGGGGATGCCGTATTATTATGGATTATCAATACTTCACAATGTTGTGCAATATATTCATTTTAAAAATGGATATGTTTAGCAGTTCTAAGATTTAGTGTGCAGCAGGCTAGTCTATGGGAAGTATTAATTTAAGATCCTTGCTATTCAATATCAAACTGGGGGAAAAAATTTTAAACCAGTGTTGGGACTGCTGCAACACCAAAATCATAGAATTATGGTATAGTTGGATGATATCCTTATTGTGGGAATAACTTAGGAATCGGCATGTTAGGCAGTGGTTGCCATTAATCAATTGTTTGTGCAGCTGGGATGCATTGTCCAGCCACTTAAGTCAAAATTGACACCATTAACACATTTAATATGTTAATGACTTACTAATATGGAAAGCCACAGAGGTCAACTCGGCTGTGCTATTACAAACAGATGCCAGTGCAATTGGTTATGGTACAACTGATACCATCTCGAGCTATGGGGGAGATGGAATATATAAGAAGCTAACCTACATAACACTAAGGGTTAGAAATGTTAAGTGCATTTCATGGGCAAAAATCTTATTGCTCAGGAATGAAACTGCAGCATGGTAGATGGTAGATAGATAATACCTCGGTGATGGCATATTTAAGTCATATGGGTGGAAAGACATCACCAGCTTGTGATGAATTGGCAAATTAAACTTGGGAATGGTGTGTCCAAAGGAATATTTGGTTATGGGCTACGTATCTACCAGGGATACTAAATCAGTGGCAGACACCAGGCCACGAAAAATTATTGGAAGTACTAAATGGATGTTGGATAGATGGTATTTGCTAAAATCAGTAAAGTAGGTAAGGCCGGATATTAGAATTGCATCCGGGGTTAAATCACCAGTTACCGAGGTATGTATCATTGATACCAGATCCTGAGGCAGAAGCTACAGATGCTGTTTCACTGCACTAGGGGAGGGGTTTTTCATTTATGTATTACCTCCTTGTCTATTTATAAATTTGGGGTACGAAGGGACATTCAACAGGAATCGGCATTGGGGATGTCTTAGTACCTGATTGGCTTACCCAACTATGGTTTTTCCGGGGTACAGGACATGGTGCTGGAACTATGTATAACGGTAGACGTAGTCCTAAGTTGCTGGTGCATCCAGTAACTGAGGATAGCTATCCATGTCATAGAAAATATTGATTTAGTAGGTTGTAGACTCTAAAACACCGCTATGGGATATGGGGCTATCAAAAGAACTGTGGACATGATCACAGCAGCACGAAGAAGGTCTACTCTATAACAGTATTTAGGTCATATTAAAATGGACTAATTACTGCCATGATAACTTTCTGGACCACAGAAATAAGGATGTTCCGGGGGTGCTACAGTTGCTTACCAGCCTGCAATATGGAGGACTGTGTTTCAGCACTGTGAATAGTGCCGAAAGTGCATTGTCAAGTTATTAATGGCAAGAAACAGTAAGACAACTATATTTGGAATGTAAGTGTGGCTTTGATCTTGCTAAGGAATTGGTCGCCGGCTACAGCATTAAATCTGGATAACTAACTAGAAATGGTAATGCTGATAGCGCTAGTCACAGTGCATAAGCTCCAGTTATTGCTAAAAGTAAGACTGGATGGCTTCACTATTGTGGCACGAACATTGGGGTTTGTGATCCAGGACCGTATTATTAAACAAAATAGGCCAGGATTAGCGGGGCAGGTCATAGAATTGATGGCCTACTCGGAGGACAATGCCTCTGTATAGTAAAGTACGGTTTTGTTATACAGTAAAGGGAAAAAGGCTATCAGAGGCAAGGAATTGGTGTTTAATCAGCTATAAGATACTGTACCATAGAGTGTAACTCAGACCATTTCGCGGTGGCTGAAATATGGGATATGATAGGCGGGAGTGGACAATAACATATTTAATTCTCACCCCACCAGGGCTGCAGCTACATCTGCAGCAAAACGCCTTGATGTATCCATGGACCAAATCCTCAGGATTGCAGGATGGTTGTTGGAGAATACGTTTCAGAAATGTTAACAAACCAGTTAGCAGTATGGGAACGTTTTTTCGGGGAACAATTTTAAGTTCTGTATGATAATTTATCCCTGAAGAATACAGGGTTATGATTTGAATTAATTCGATATTATTTATCATTTCCATTAAATAATTGTTATGAATGCTTTGAATATAATTAACAAATTTCTCTCTAACTACCAAGGCAGTTGTGAAGCATGGACTCGTTTCCACGGCATGAGGTCACAGAGCTTTGAAATCTTTCATGGAGTCCCTCACGTGACTCCGAAGTAAAATAGTAAGATTAAACGAGAACTTACCAGTTTGAAGTTTGATCTGTATTTTATGAGGAGGAACGTTGAGGGAATACATGCCCTCCGCTCCCACCCTCATAGGGTCATATCTTAAGCTGGTATCTCTTTGATAATCTTGCTATTTTAGGTCAATATAGGGTATCTGTGACCTCACACCGCTGCTTTGAAGGATGACACGCATGCGCAGTAGCGGGCTTCTTTCATGTATTCCCTCAACGTTCCTCCTCATAAAATACAGATCAAACTTCAAACTGGTAAGTTCTCGTTTAATCTTACTATTCTACAACATCCAAATTCCAATTAAAATCTGGCTTAAAATATTTGACTGTAATCCAGCCTATTGTGCTTTATGGTAGTGAAGTATGGGGTCCACTCAGTCACCATAGTTATAGTAAATGGGAATAACATACAACGGAGGCCCTGCATGTGGAATTTTGTCGGCACATCCTCCATATCCAAAGGAAAACACTAACAAACGCATGTAGGGCGGAACAAGGCAGATACCCACTGATAATAAATATCCAGAAAAGAGCACCACATTTTTGGAATCACCTTAAATCTAGCCCCCCCAGATACCCTCCAGTTTAAAGCCCTTCAAACACAAGAGGGGAACCCAGAAAAGAGTTCCCTGTGTCAGTTGGTACTGAGACTAACTACCCCTATTCAGTTAAACCCTATCCAGTTAAATCCTGACCAGCCTCAGATCAATATTGATCCCCAATCACCAGTTAGAGTGAACCAAATTATCAAACAATGTAAAGTCAAGTCAAGTCACATTTATTTATATAGCACATTTAAAAAACAACTCTCGTTGGCCAAAGTGCTTTACATTTGTTATAAGAATAGTATAGACAAACAAACTAAATACATATATACATGTAACCCTCGCTCAGTGGACGTCAGGAAAGCTTGGTAGTATAGATAAAATTTTAGTCTTGACTTAAAGGAGTCGATGGAGGGGGCAGTTCTGATGGGAAGGGGATGCTGTTCCACAGTCTAGGGGCTGCAACTGCAAAGGCACTAAGCTTATGCCTAGACCGCAGGATATTCAGCAACCCCAAGTCGGCCGATCTGAGGGACCAGGAGGTGGAGTGGTGGGTGAGAAGACTTTTAATGTAGGAGGGGGAAAGCCCATTGAGGGCTTTGTAGACATAGAGGAGGGTCTTGAAATGTATACAGAACCGCACAGGGAGCCAGTGGAGAGAGGCCAGGATCGGGGTGATGTGGTCCCTTTTTCGGGTGCCCGTCAGGAGTCTCGCTGCGGCGTTTTGGACCAGTTGCAGGCGGGACAGGGAAGATTGGCTGATGCCAGTGTAAAGGGAGTTGCAGTAATCTAGGCGGGAGGAGATGAATGTGTGGATGATCTTTTCCAGGTCATCAAACTGGAGGAATTTTTTTATTTTAGCTATCGTCCGAAGATGAAAGAAGCTAGCTTTTACCACGCATTGACTTGTTTGTCAAATTTCAGTGCTGAGTCAAATATCACGCCGAGGTTTTTGACGTGAGGTTTGAGTAGTGGGGTAAGGCTTCCAAGGCTGCCTGCTATCATTTTGATTGAGTCCGAGGGGCCGAGAAGGATGACCTCAGACTTACTCTTGTTTAGTTGGAGGAAGCTCTGGGCCATCCAACACTTTATATCCTCGAGGTAGTGGATAAGGTTAAGCAGATTTGATTGTTTTTTGGGCTTCAGGGGGAGATAGAGTTGTGTATCGTCTGCGTAGCAATGGAAGGAAATGCCGTGCCTTTCAATGACTTGGCCTAAGGGGAGCATATACAGGGAGAAGAGAATGGGGCCAAGGATGGAACCTTGTGGAACCCAACAGCAGAGATTTGCTGGGGAGGAGAATGAGTTGCCTAAGTTCGTAGAGGAACTCCTACCTTTGAAGTAGGAGATGAACCAGCTCAGGGCAGTGCCATCGATACCAACTCCATACTGGAGATGGTCAATTAGGATGGTGTGGTCGAGAGTATCAAATGCTGCACTGAGGTCAAGAAGGAGCAGAATTGCACAGTCAACGGTGAGCAGTAGGTCATTGTGTACCTTCAACAAGGCAGACTCTGTGCTGTGGTGAGCGCTGAAACCTGATTGGAAAGTTTCCAGGATAGTGTTTTGATGAAGAAACGTATTTGGAACATTGGGATAAAGAAACCAAAAGCCAAAGCAGATTAGAATGTTACCGTGCCCTAAAAAGAGATTATAAATTAGCAGACTATCTCTCAACTGTTAGAGACAGAAAGCTGAGACAGACCCTCACCAAATACAGATTTAGTGACCACTATTTGGCAGTTGAAAAAGGAAGACAGAAGAGATTCTGGCAACCAAGAGAAAACAGAATATGCGGCCACTGTTTGACAGATGAGGTTGAAACAGAGGTGCACTTCCTCCTAAAATGCAAATAAATTGACAAAACAAGGAAAGGATACTTTGACAAACTCTGTGTGGCTACCCCTGATTTTAAAGAACTAGGCGAAGGAAATACGGCACATCTTGGTGCACAATACGTAACAGCATGCCATAACCTGAGAGACGGTGAATGGCCAACATGCATATATGTACGAACACACTAATTGACATCAACTGACACTCAGAAATTAATATTGAATTGCTAAACTTGCTATTGTGTTGTACTGCTTACAACTACAAGAACGTGTAGAATCAATAAAGGGCTATAGGCCTATTGCGTGTTTATGTACAGGGACATATCTATCCATACACTGTATACTTGTATTTATACTTATGTATTTCAAATATATATGTCATGTTTTATACTTTGGCAATATAACAATGTTTTTTTTTCATGCCAATAAAGTTTTAAATTGAATTGAATTGAGAGAGACAGGGAGAGAGAGAGAGAGGGAGAGAGAGGGAGAGAGAGAGAGAGAGAGAGAGAGAGAGAGAGAGGGAGAGGGAGAGAGAGAGAGAGAGAGAGAGAGAGAGAGAGAGAGAGAGAGAGAGAGAGAGAGAGAGAGAGAGAGAGAGGGGGAGAGAGAGAGAGGAGAGAGAGAGAGAGAGAGAGAGAGAGAGAGAGAGAGAGAGAGAGAGAGAGAGAGAGAGAGAGAGAGAGAGAGAGAGAGGAATGTGTTGTACTGCTTACAGCTGCAAGAACGTGTAGCAATCAATAAAGGGCTATCAGCCTATTGCGTGTTTATGTACAGGGACATATCTATCCATACACTGTATACTTGTATTTATACTTATGTATTTCAAATATGTATGTCATGTTTTATACTTTGGCAATATAACAATGTTTTTTTTTCATGCCAATAAAGTTTTAAATTGAATTGAATTGAGAGAGAGACAGAGAGAGGCGAGAGTGGGGAGAGAGGGGGAGAGAGAGAGGGAGAGGGAGAGAGGAGAGAGAGAGAGAGAGGGAGAGGGAGAGAGAGCGAGAGAGAGGCAGAGAGAAAGAGAAAGAGAAAGAGAGAGAGAGACAGAGACAGAGAGAGAGAGAGAGAGAGAGAGAGAGAGAGAGAGAGAGAGAGAGAGAGAGAGAGAGAGAGAGACACACACAAATAGACAGAGAGAGAGAGAGAGAGAGAGAGAGAGAGAGAGAGAGACAGAGAGAGAGAGAGAGACAGAAGAGAGAGAGAGAGACACACACAAATAGCGGCACAGAGAGAGAGAGAGAGAGAGAGAGAGAGACAGACAGATAAAAACGGAGAGATTTAGCAGGGCTGCCAACATGAGAGTTGGGAGTGAGAAATTGAAAGAGACCAAGCCTGAGGGAGTAGCGACCGAGGGGGGGGGAGGTTATGGGAGGCGGGAGGTGTCCCTCCTCCCATTGGTACAGAGCTTTTGCATTTTTCAGCTTGAAATTGTGCAATCTGGTGCATACCGTAGCAAGTCTTTTAACTTACACTTGAATGCAATATTTATGCTTTAAATTGGATTAGCTATGAATAAGGTTAGGCTAAATTACATTCCTAATTACATTCCACAGTAGAGCCAGGCTGTGATCAACAGGTGCAGCACATGAATGATCTTAGTATATTCATGTAAGGAAATCAGATTATAATCAAACCCTTGGCCCATGTTGACCAACCTGGGACTCACTGCACACCTGGTACTACTCCTGACCCCGAGTCCAGTTGCATACCTTCTCTCATTCCTGACCCTGAGTCCAGCCTTACACCTGGCCCCCTATTCTACCCTGATCATAGCTGCTTACCTGCTTAGGTTCCTAGTGTTGAACACTCCCATTGTCCCAGCTTTGACTGCACACCTAGTACTATTCCAGACCTTGACTCTGGATGCACACTTGGCCTTGCTCCTAGCCCCTCTGCACTGACAATATATCTGGCCCACACAGAAAGCCCCATATCTGACTGCCTGGACTTAACCTATTATGTTCAAGTCCACAGGTGCTTATCTAATGCAGTAATCTTTTATGAGGCACTTCACAGATCAAATGTTGTATATTCAAAATTTGTTACATCCATTGGCTTCCTTGTGATCTAACATGCTAGTTACTTTGTCAAAGAAGTCATCAAATGGTTGAACACAATTTCTCCTCCATAAAATGATACTCACTCAGCTGTATAAGTATTCTGTTACCATTTCCTTCATTTTCCTAACAAACTGTCCTGAAGTCATTTTCACCCCCAATATTTTCAGTATTTTGCTGTCTTCCTCTCAGCTGGGACTTTTCCGAAATGCAAAGTCCAATAACTATATATTTAAGCAATATTGTTCTATTAAATGTGATCTTGAGAGAACATAATATTTTCTGTGGTATTCATAAGGGTTTATGGAACAAGCTGCCAGAGGAGTTAGTTGAGGCAGGGACTATCCCAACATTGAAGAAACGGTTAGAGTGATACATGGATAGGACAGGTTTGGAGGGATATGGACCAAAAGTAGGTAGCGTAGCTGGGACATGTTGGCGGGTGTGGGCTTGTTTTCACACTGTATCACTCTATGACTACATTATACCTCCACCATGCATGAATGCTTCAAAACCAAGTTGTCTAGTTTTATTGCCAAATATTTTTTATCATTTAAAAATAAATTGGATAGTTATATGGACGAGAAAGGAATGGAGGGTTATGGTCTGAGCGCAGGTATATGGGACTAGGGGAGAATACGTGTTCGGCACGGACTAGAAGGGTCAAGATGGCCTGTTTCCGTGCTGTAATTGTTATATGGTTATACTCAAGCATAGAAACATAGAAAATAGGTGCAAGGAATAGGCCATTTGGCCCTTCGAGCCAGCACTGCCATTCATGGTTGTTCATCTAAAATCAGTACCTCTTTCCATTTTTTCCCCCATATCCCTTGATGTCGTTAGCCCCAAGAGCTAAATGTAACTCTCTTGAAAACATCCAGTGAATTGGCCTGCACTGCCTTCTGTGGCAGAGAATTCCACAGATTCACAACTCTCCGTGTGAAGAAAGTTTGTCCTCATCTCAGTCCTAACTGCCCCCCCCCCCCCCCCTTTATTCTTAAACTGTGACCCCTGGTTCTGAACTCCCCCAACATCGGGAACATTTTTCCTGCAGTTACAGTGTGAAAATCTAACAGGCAAGCAGGATGCTTTCTCCAACCACCCCCATTTGAAAGCCACCGCTTCCACCGTTTCTACCTAGTGCTTGGTACTTACTTCCAGCAGCCACTGGTTGTCCTCCCGGATGCATCGAGCCGCAGCCTGATCCATGCTAGTCACCATTGACTCTCACGGCAGCGGCGCAACGCCTCCGACGGCCCAGGCCTGTTGCACTGAGGCTGCTCCATGGCCGGAACTGCAGCGAGCGACTCGCCAACCCGGTAAACACTCGCCAGCCTGGCAAACACTCGCCAGCCCCGGCTCCCCGTCCGCATCTGTCCCTGCCGCTGCTTCTGCTTCCATCCCTCCCTCGGCCCCGGCTTTCCAACACCCGCGGCCCATGCAGTTTTTACATTTTCGTTGATCACAGAATTTCTCATGACAGAACGTGAGAAATTTGTGATCAGTGTGAGAATTTGGTAAAATGCGTGATTCTCACAGTCAATGCATGAGAGTTGGCAGCCCTGGATATAGAGAGATAGAGAGATGGAGTGACACAGAGACACAGAGACCAAGAGACAGACAGAGATAAATAGAGTGAAACAGAGAGGCTGATGGACAGACACAATGAGACAGGAAACAGATCCTCAGCGAGATGCGAGTACATTGTCCCAAGGACAACGAGGAGTAGACTCACTCCCCTGTATCCTCACAGACTCACTCACTGCCCTGTGTCCTCACAGACTCACTCACGGCCCTGTGTCCTCACAGTAGATACGGTCTCCTGATCCAAGGCAAGAGTGAAACATAGAAACATAGAAATTAGGTGCAGGAGTAGGCCATTCGGCCCTTCGAGCCTGCACCGCCATTCAATATGATCATGGCTGATCATCCAACTCAGTATCCCGTACCTGCCTTCTCTCCATACCCCCTGATCTCCTTTAGCCACAAGGGCCACATCTAACTCCCTCTTAAATATAGCCAACGAACTGGCCTCAACTACCCTCTGTGGCAGAGAGTTCCAGAGATTCACCGGGAAGAGTATTTAATTGTCATGTGTACCAACAACAGAAAATTAACAGGCAATGTTTACACACAATGATGTAGATAATATATAACAAACACAAGCCATAAATAAATCCCTGCTAGTAGAACATAGTGGTGTACAGCACACACAGGCTCATCAATCCATAATGTCTGTGGTGAACTTGATATCAAGACCAACTCTTATCTGCCTCCATATCCCCCATTCCCTGCACTTCTACAGGTACGTGCTTATCCAAAAGCCTCATAAACACGACTATCTATCTGCCACCACCACCACCCCTGGCCCACGTTCCAGGCCCCCACCACTCTCTGTGTATAACAACCTGCTCCTCCCACCTTAAAGCCATGCCATCCACAACTTGACATTTCCACTGATGGAAATAAGGTGCTGACTGTCCACCCGATCTAAGCCTCATCATTTAATAAACTATCAGGTCTCCTCTCGGTCCCTGTCCCACCACAGCCTCCCAACCCACGCTCCTCCCACTCGCCACCTCGACCTTGCTGTCAGCATAGACCACAGACCCCAGCAATGTCCAGGTGCCACCGCGCAGCCCCCCCATCCCACCGCTCCCCGCCGGGACCAACTCCCCCTTGCCCCCACCTTGCTGTGAGCGTAGACCACGGAGCCCAGCAACTTCCAGGTGCCGCCACGCCGGTCCATGCGGATCATGCGCAGGATCTGCAGGAAGCGCAGGCTGCGCAATGCGGACGTGGCAAAGACGTTGCCCTGCGTGCCGGCCGCCAGCACGGCGATGGAAGCCACCACCACCATCACGTCTGGGCGGGGGGGTGGGGGGGGGGCAGGCAGGGTGCGGGGGGGGAGAGAGAGGGGGGGGGGGGGGGGAGGGGGGGGAGAGAGGGGGAGAGAGAGGGAGGGGGAGGGGGGAGGAGAGAGAGAGAGAGGGAGAGAGAGAGGGGAGAGAGAGGGAGAGAGAGAGAGGAGAGAGATGAGGGAGAGAGGGAAGGGGGGAGAGAGAGGGGGAGAGAGGGGGGGGGAGAGAGGGGGAGAGAGAGAGGGGGAGAGAGAGAGGAGGAGAGAGAGAGAGAGGGGGGAGAGAGGGGGAGAGAGAGAGAGAGAGAGGGAGAGAGGGAGAGAGGGGGGGAGAGAGAGGGGGGGAGAGAGGGGGGGGGGAGAGAGGGGGGAGAGAGAGGGGGGGAGAGGGGGGGAGAGAGAGAGGGGGGGGGAGAGGGGGAGAGAGAGGGGGGGAGAGAGGGGGAGGGGGAGGAGGGGGAGAGAGAGGGGGAGAGGAGGAGGGGGAGAGAGAGGGGGGGAGAGAGAGGGGGAGAGAGGGAGAGGGAGGGAGAGAGGGAGGGAGAGAGAGAGAGAGAGAGGGGGGGAGAGGGGAGAGAGAGGGGGGAGAGAGGGGGGGAGAGAGAGGGGAGAGAGAGGGGGGGAGAGAGAGAGAGAGAGAGAGAGGAGAGGGGAGAGAGAGGGGGGGAGAGAGAGAGGGGGGGAGGAGAGAGAGAGGGGGAGAGAGGGGGGAGAGGGAGGGGGAGATTAGAGAGAGAGAGGAGAGAGGAAGCAGAGAGAGAGGGGAGAGAGAGGGGGGGGGAGAGAGGGGGGAGAGAGAGGGAGAGAGGGGGGGAGAGAGGGGGAGAGAGAGAGGGGAGAGAGGGGAGAGGGGGAGAGGGGGGGGGAGGGAGAGGGAGGGAGGGAGGGGGGGAGAGAGAGAGAGGGGGAGAGAGAGAGGGGGGAGAGAGGGGGGAGAGAGAGGGGGAAAGAGAAAAGGGGGGGAGAGAGAAAGGGGAGAGGAGAGAAAAAGGGGGAGAGAGAAAAGGGGGAGAGAATGGGAGGGAGGGGGGGGACGGAGGGGGGAGGAATGGGGGGAAGAGAGGGGAGGTGGGGGAATGCCATGGGGTGTCGAGGAGGGTGGAAGAGCAGGGGAGAGCATTAGACTTGGGTACTGCCCACCCCCACACTGCTCCCCAACACCTCCCCATCCTCCCTATAACCCCGACGCTGACCCTTCACCCTGACCCCCATAGCCTGACCCTGACCACAACCCCTCACCCTACACCCTGACCCTTCACCAAGTCTAACCCCTCACTTTCACCCTCCATGACCCTTCTCCGCAACTCTGACCTTAACATGACCCTAACCCTCCCCATGACCCCTCATCAAACCTGGCCCTGACCCCTCACTGACCCTGACTCCATTGCCTCTCTCCCTGTCCCTGGTCATTCCTCCACGCGTGTATGACACGTGTGCCACGCGGTGCCCCCTCACCGATCACACAGAAGGGTTTGCGGGCGAACTTGAGGCGGCCCCTCCAGCCACGGTAACGGCAGCAGCAGCCGGCGGACCAGATGCGCACCAGGTACTCCACGCCGAACACCACGATCGTCACAATCTCCTGCGGTTGGCGAGAGAGACAAGAGGATGTAGGTGCTGGTTTGCAACAAACACACAGAGTGCTGGAGTAACACAGCGGGTCAGGCAGCATCTGTGGAAGACGTGGTGGATAGTTGACGTTTCGGGTAGAGTGGGTCCCAATCCAAAATGGTGAGAAGGTCTCCCAGCAAGCCATGGCCATATCACAACCGCAGGCCTGGCTCAGCCGCCGCGCAACCGGGAACCCGTCTGGAGGGAGAAGTCGCCCGGAGAGAGAGAGCCCGGCCCCTTCTCGGGAGGACATGGAGTCGGAGTGCCCTCCAGACGTCCACATCTGCGACAGGTGTGTTGAGATGGGGCTCCTAAGGGACCGTGTTAGGAACCTGGAGCAGCAACTCGATGACCTCTGTCTGCTCAGGGAGAGCGAGGAGGTCATAGAAAGGAGTTACAGGGAGGTGGTCACTCCAAGACCACGGGAGACAGAAAACTGGGTCACAGTTAGGAAGGGCAACGGCCAGAGGCAGGGACTGGTGAGTACCCCGGTGGCTGTACACCTTGAAAATAAGTACTCATGTTTGAGTAAGGGTGGGGGGGACAGCCTACCTGGGGGCAGCGACAGCGACCGGGCCTCTGGCACAAAGACCGGTCCTGTTGCTCAGAAGGGTAAGGAAAAGAAGAGGAGGGCAATTGTAATAGGGGACTCTATAGTCAGGGGGTCGGATAGGCGATTCTGTGGACGTAGACAGGAGACCCGGATGGTAGTTTGCCTCCCTGGTGCCAGGGTCAGGGATGTGTCTGAACGTGTCCAAGAAATCCTGAAATGGGAGGGAGAGGAGCCTGAGGTTGTGGTACATATAGGTACCAACGACATAGGTAAAAAAAGAGAAGAGGTCCTGAAAGAAGAATTTAGGGAGTTAGGTAGAGAGTTAAGGAGGACTGCAAAGGTAACAATCTCAGGATTACTGCCTGTGCCACGCGACAGTGAGAGTAGAAATGGAGCGAGGTGGAGAATAAATGCGTGGATGAGGGACTGGTGCAGTGGGTATGGATTCAAGTTTCTGGATCATTGGGACCTCTTTTGGGGAAGGTGCGACCTGTACAGAAAGGACGGGTTGCACTTGAACTCGAGGGGGACCAATATCCTGGCGGGGAGATTTGCAAAGGCTACTGGGGAGCCTTTAAACTAGTATGGTTGGGGGGAGGGACTCAAATTGGGAAAGCTAGCAGTCAGTGTGTGAGGCAGGAGGCAGAGAATGGTAGCACTCTGACCCAAAATGTAGGGGAGAGAGAAGAAAAAGAAAATAATCAGAGAATAAGAGAGGGTGGGTTTCTTAAATGTGTATATTTTAATGCTAGGAGCATTGTAAGAAAGGTGGATGAGCTTAGAGCCTGGATTGACACCTGGAAGTATGTGGAAGTTGTGGCGATCAGTGAAACATGGTTGCAGGAGGGCTGTGATTGGAAACTAAATATTCCAGGATTTCGTTGCTTCAGGTGTGATAGAATTGGAGGGGCAAGAGGTGGAGGCGTTGCATTGCTTATCAGGGAAGATATTACAGCAGTGCTTTGGCAGGATAGATTGGAGGGCTTGTCTTGGGAGGCTATTTGGGTGGAACTGAGAAATGGGAAAGGGGTAGCAACACTTATAGGGGTGTATTATAGACCGCCAAATGGGGAGCGAGAATTGGAAGAGCAAATATGTAAGGAGATTGCAGATATTAGTAATAAGCACAAGGTAGTGATTGTGGGAGATTTCAATTTTCGACACATAGACTGGGAAACACATTCTGTAAAATGTGGATGGTTTTGAGTTTGTAAAATGTGTGCAGGATAGTTCGTTTTTTGCAGCAATACATAGAAGTACCTACTAGTGAAGGGGCAGTGCTGGACTTCCTGTTAGGAAATGAGATGGGTCAGGTGGCGGAGGTATGCATTGGGGAACAGTTCGGGACCAGTGATCACAAAACCATTATCAATATAATTATGGAGAGGGACAGAACTGGACCTAAGGTTGAGATTTTTGATTGGAGAAAGGCTAACTTTGATGAGATGCGAAAGGATTTAAAAGGAGTGAATTGGGACATTTTGTTTTATGGGAAAGAGGTGGAGGAGAAATGGAGGACATTTAAAGGGGAAATTTTAAGAGTACAGAATCTTTATGTCCCTGTTCGGTTGAATGGAAATAGTAAAAATTGGAATGAGCCATGGTTTTCAAGGGAAATTGGACACGGTTCGGAAAAAGAGGGAGATCTACAATAATTATAGGCAGCATGGAGTAAATGAGGTGCTTGAGGAGTATAAAGAATGTAAAAAGAATCTTAAGAAAGAAATTAGAAAAGCTAAAAGAAGATACGAGGTTGCTTTGGCCAGTAAGGTGAAAGTAAATCCAAAGGGTTTCTACAGCTATATTAATAGCAAAAGGATAACGAGGGATAAAATTGGTCCATTAGAGAGTCAGAGTGGACAGCCAAAAGAGATGGGGGAGATATTGAACAATTTATTTTCTTCGGTATTCACCAAGGAGAAGGATATTGAATTATGTGAGGTAAGGGAAACAAGTAGAGTAGCTATGGAAACTATGAGATTCAAAGAAGAGGAAGTACTGACACATTTGAGAAATATAAAAGTGGATAAGTCTCCAGGTCTGGACAGGATATTCCCTAGGACATTGAGGGAAGTTAGAGTAGAAATAGCAGGGGCTATGACAGAAATATTTCAAATGTCATTAGAAACGGGAATGGTGTCCGAGGATTGGCGTACTGCGCATGTTGTTCCATTGTTTAAAAAGGGTTCTAAGAGTAAACCTAGCAATTATAGACCTGTTAGTTTGACGTCAGTGGTGGGCAAATTAATGGAAAAGATACTTAGAGGTAATATATATAAGCATCTGGATAAACAGGGTCTGATTAGGAACAGTCAACATGGATTTGTGCCTGGAAGGTCATGTTTGACTAATCTTCTTGAATTTTTTGAAGAGGTTACTCGGGAAATTGATGAGGGTAAAGCAGTGGATGTTGTATATATGGACTTCAGTAAGGCCTTTGACAAGGTTCCTCACGGAAGGTTAGTTAAGACGGTTCTGAGTATAGGTTAGTTAAGACAGATTTGAGTATAGGAGCAGGAAGGTTCTACTGCAGTTGTACAGGGTCTTGGTGAGACCACACCTGGAGTATTGCGTACAGTTTTGGTGTCCAAATCTGAGGAAGGACATTATTGCCATAGAGGGAGTGCAGAGACGGTTCACCAGACTGATTCCTGGGATGTCAGGACTGTCTTATGAAGAAAGACTTGGTTTATATTCGCTAGAATTTAGGAGATTGAGAGGGGATCTTATAGAAACTTACAAAATTCTTAAGGGGTTGGACAGGCTAGATGCAGGAAGATTGTTCCCGATGTTAGGGAAGTCCAGGACAAGGGGTCACAGCTTAAGTATAAGGGGGAAATCCTTTAAAACCGAGATGAGAAGAACTTTTTTCACACAGAGTGGTGAATCTCTGGAACTCTCTGCCACAGAGGGTAGTTGAGGCCAGTTCATTGGCTATATTTAAGAGGGAGTTAGATGTGGCCCTTGTGGCTAAGGGAATCAGGGGGTATGGAGAGAAGGCAGGTACGGGATACTGAGTTGGATGATCAGCCATGATCATATTGAATGGCGGTGCAGGCTCGAAGGGCCGAATGGCCTACTCCTGCACATAATTTCTATGTTTCTATGTTTCTATGTTCAATTGTTGCCTATTAATGGTGGAGTAGCAAGATGGATTCAACAGTGGCTGAATGGGAGATGCAGTAGCAGTATACAGTGGCAGTAATGGTGGATGGTTGTTTGTCAGGTTGGAGGCCAGTGACTAGTGGGGTGCCACAGGGATCTGTGTTGGGTCCACTGTTGTTTGTCATGTACATCAATGATCTGGATGATGGTGTGGTAAATTGGATTAGTAAGTATGCAGATGATACTAAGATAGGTGGGGTTGCGGATAATGAAGTAGATTTTCAAAGTCTACAGAGAAATTTAGGCCAGTTGGAAGAGTGAGCTGAAAGATGGCAGATGGAGTTTAATGCTGATAAGTGTGAGTTGCTACATCTTGGCAAGACAAATCAAAATAGGACGTACATGATAAATGGTAGGGAATTGAAGAATGCAGGTGAACAGAGGGATCTGGGAATAACTGTGCACAGTTCCCTGAAAGTGGAATCTCATGTAGATAGGGTGGTAAAGAAAGCTTTTGGTGTGCTGGCCTTTATAAATCAGAGCATTGAGTATAGAAGTTGGGATGTAATGTTAAAATTGTACAAGGCATTGGTGAGGTGAAATCTGGAGTATGGTGTACAATTTTGGTCACCTAATTATAGGAAGGATGTCAACAAAATAGAGAGAGTACAGAGGAGATTTACTGGAATGTTGCCTGGGTTTCAGCAACTAAGTTACAGAGAAAGGTTGAACAAGTTAGGGCTTTATTCTTTGGAGCGCAGAAGGTTAAGGGGGGACTTGATAGAGGTCTTTAAAATGATGAGAGGGATAGACAGAGTTGACGTGGATAAGCTTTTCCCACTGAGAGTAGCGAAGATTCAAACAAGGGGACATGATGAGAATTAAGGGACAGAAGTTTAGGGGTAACATGAGGGGGAACTTATTTACTCAGAGAGTAGTAGCTGTGTGGAATGAGCTTCCAGTGAAGGTGGTGGAGGCAGGTTCGTTTTTATCATTTAAAAATAAATTGGATAGTTATATGGACGGGAAAGGAATGGAGGGTTATGGTCTGAGCGCAGGTAGATGGGACTAGGGGAGAATACGTGTTCGGCACGGACTAGAAGGGTCGAGGTGGCCTGTTTCCGTGCTGTAATTGTTATATGGTTATATGGTTCTCGCTCCCAAAGACCAGGATCGGAGGGATGGGTGGAGGGAGATGGTGGCAGACGCTGGACAAAAGGCCCGGTAAGAAGGTCAGCTGCAGAAGGCACCACCCCCCCCTCCCCCCCCCACGGGGAACAAGGGCTGACGAGGGCCGTGCAACGAGAGGGACAACGGTTCGCGGGATGACTGGAATGGAGGGGACAGCTTCAACGGGCTTTTGTGGCCAGCTGCAGCTGGGACTGGGAAATGGCACCAAAAATGGCATCTCTAGCATATAGACTCAGTGGACTGTTCTTTACATTCTGTACCAACCTGGGGATGGTGCTTATGTACGGGTATAGTCTTGCTGAGCTGTATGCAAAAAAGTATTGCGTTGTTCCATGGTACACGTAATAATAAAAAAAACATTGAACCATTGAACATATCCACACTGCAGTAATGCTGCCTGACCTGCTGAGTTGCTCCAGCACTTTCTGTTGGTTTTTGACTGATTTGGGGTAGTCAGCGTGGATCAGTGTGCTCAGTGTGATCGATGTGTTGGTGTTTCGGTTTGTGGCCTGGATAGAGTGGATGTGAAAAGGATGTTCAGTTGAGTTTAGTTTATTGTCACTTGTACAGAGGTACAGTGAAAAGCTTTTGTTGCGTGCTAACAAGTCAACAGAAAGATAATACATGATTACAATCGATCCATTTACAGTGTATAGATACATGTTAAGGGAATGTTTAGTGCAAGGTAAAATATACAAGGATGTTTCTAATAGTGGGAGAGTCTAGGACCAGGGGCCATAGCCTCTGAATAAAAGGACATATCTTTAGAAATGAGATGGATAGGAATTTCTTTAGTTAGAGGGTGGTGAATCTGTGGAATTCATTGCCACAAATGGCTATGGAGGCCAAGTTATTGGATATTTTTAAAGCGGAGATTGACAGTCTTGATTAGTTCAGGTGTCAGGAGTCATAGGGAGAAGGCAGGAGAATGATGTTGAAAGGGAAAGATAGATCAGCCATGATTGAATGGGGATTACTGGCTTTAATTTGCACTAAACGTTATTCACATTATCATGTATCTGTACAATGTGGACGGCTCGATTGTAATCGTGTATTGTCCTTCCATTGACTGGTTAGCATGCAACAAAAGTTTTTCACTGAACATGGGCCAAATGGCCTAATTCTGCTCTGAGAACCTATGAGAGCTGTAGAGGTTACAGAATGGGTTGGGGGAGAAGGGGGTGGGGGAAACCATTAAGTTTCCAGATCCAGCAACAAAGGTGAAACTCCATCAGCTTTTGACCACTCCAGGTACCTCCCGGGTGCACGGTCCCAGACTACGGAGATGATAGGGGTGGGGAAACGATGGATTCTGGAATGTGGAGCACACCCAGACAGTGGTCAACCAGTGGGCAAGAGGCCAGAGTGCACTGAGGAGGAACTCACCAGAATATAGAGTGCTCCCTCAGAACTCTTCTTGTATTCTTCAATGGTGGAGAAGACTGACAGAACCAGGCACGAGAAGACCAGCAGAAAGCTGCAAGACACAAGCAGAGGTTGATGGCTTAGCCCTGACGAGATAAAGACGACACACACAATGGGCGCTGGAAGAGCAATTGCTCTTATTTAGCTGCTGCACAACTGAGATTCCCCAAGATTTGTTGCTCCTCGGTGACTCCAGACAAAAGTGGGTGGTTTTGCAGAAAGTGAAAATGGTTATGCAAAATTGCAACAGGATCTTGAACGATTAACCAACTGGGCTGAGGAATGGTTGATGGAATATAATACAGAGAAATGTGAGATGTTGTATTTTGGGATGTCTAACATGGGCAGGACATACACGGTGAATGGTCAGGCTCTGGGTACTGTTGTGGAGCAGAGGGATCTTGGAGTGTAGGTGCATGGTTCCTGAAGATGAAGTCGCAGGTAGATAAGGTGGTCAAAAACGCTTTTGGCACATTGGCCTTCATCAGTCAGAGTATTGAGTATAGAAGTTAAGAGGTCATGTTGCAATTGTATAAGACGTTGGTGTGGCCACATTTAGAGTATTGTGTTCAGTTCTGGGCACCATGTTATAGGAAAGATGTTGTCAAGCTGGAAAGGGTGCAGAGAAGATTTACGAGGATGTTGCCAGGACTAGAGAGTCTGAGCTATAGGGAGAGGTTGAGTAGGCTGGGACGCTTCCTTGGAGCGCAGGAAGATTAGGGGTCATAAGGAATAGTAGAATTAGGACATTCGGCCCATCACGTCTACTCAACCATTCAATCATGGCTGATCTATCTCTCCCTCCTAAACCCATTCTCCTGCCTTCTCCCCATAACCTCCTGACACCTGTACTAATCAAGAATCTATCTATCTCTGCCTTTAAAATATTCACTGACTTGGCCTCCATGGCCGTCCGTGGCAAAGAATTCCAGATTCACCACCCTATGACTAAAAAAATTCCTTCACATCTTCTGAGGCTATGACCTAGACTCTCCCATGAGTGGAAACATCCTCTTCACATTCACTCTATCCAAGGCTTTCATGATTCTGTACGTTTCACTTATAGTAGGTCCCCCCTCATTCTTCTAAACTCCAGCGAGTTCAGGCCCAGTGCCGACAAACGCTCATCATAGGTTAACGTACTCATTCCAGAGATCATTCTTGTAAACCTCCTCTGGACCCTCTCCAGAGCCAGCGCATCCTTCCTTGGATATGGTGCCCAAAATTAGAAACATAGAAAAATAGGTGCACGAGTAGGCCAGTCGGCCCTTCGAGCCAGCACCGCCATTCAATATGATCATGGCTGATCATCGAAAATCAGTCCCCATTCCTGCTTTTTCCTCCTTGATTCCTTTAGCCCGAAGAGCTAAATCTAACTCCCTCTTGAAGACATCCAGTGAATCGACAGATCAGAGAATTCCACAGATTCACAACTCCCTGGGTGAAAATGTTTTTCCTCATCTCAGTCCTAAATGGCCTCCCCCTTATTCTTAAACTGTGACCCCTGGTTCTGGACTCCCCCAACATCGAGAACATTTTTCCTGCATCTAGCCTGTCCTATCCTTTAAGAATTTTATATGTTTCTATAAATTGCTCACAATATTCTAGATGCGGCCTAGCCAGCGCCTTATAAAGCTTCAACATTACATCCCTGTTTTTGTATACAAGCCCTCCACTTGCAGATTATGTTTTTGAAAATCACTGCACCAGCACTCCCAGACTTTTGGGCAAAAGACAAACAACAAAACAACCAAACAAATTATAAACACAATCATAACACACATATTATTTTACATAATAAATAATGGAAGGAAAAACGTTCAGTAGAGTTAGTCCCTGGTGAGGTAGGCGTTTACAGTCCGAATTGCCTCTGGGAAGAAACTCCTTCTCAACTTCTCCATTCTCACCGCATGGCAACGGAGGTGTTTGCCTGACCGTAGCACCTGGAACAATCCGTTGCAGGGGTGGAAGGGGTCTCCCATGATTTTATTTGCTCTGGAGTTGCACCTCCTGTTGTATAGTTCCTGCAGGGGGGCGAGTGAAGTTCCCATAGTGCGTTCGGCCGAACGCACTACTCTCTGCAGAGCCTTCTTGCCCTTGGCAGAGCAATTCCCAAACCAGATGGTAATGTTCCCGGACAAGATGCTTTCCACCACCGCTGCATAGAAGCACTGGAGGATCCTCGGAGACACTCTGAATTTCCTCAATTGCCTGAGGTGGTAAAGGCGCTGCCTTGCCTTACTCACGAGTGCTGCGGCGTGTGATGCCCATGTCATATCCTCAGATGTGGACTCCCAGATATTTAAAACAGTTCACCCTATCCACAGGGTCCCCATTTATCCTCAATGGAGTGTACGTCCTCGGGGATAGATGGGCCATGCACATCTTTAAACGTTGCCCCTCTCACCTTTAAGATGTGCTCTCTAAGTTTTGACATTCCCACTTTGGGAAACATGTTCCAAAGTGTTTATCCTATCTATGCCTCTCATCATTTTATATACTTCTCCCAGGTCCTCCAATGCCTCAGAGAAAACAATCCAAATTTGTCCCTCGTCCTGTGGCTAATACCCTCTAATCCACGTAGCATTCTGGAAAACATCTTCTGCACCCTCTCTAAAGCCGCCACATTTTCAGTAACGCGACTAGTACTGTACGCAAAACACCAAATGCAGCCTGTGACAATAAACTAAACTAAATAATCACCTGAGATTGTCACCTTCCTACCATCCAACCAACAACTAGAGAGCAGTCCTGAGCTACCTCATTAGAGACCCTCGGACAACCTTTAATCAGACTTTGCACGACTTTATCTTCCACTAAATGTTATTCACATTATTCCCTTTATCCTGTATCTGTACACTGTGGATGGCCTGATTGTAATCATGTATTTGTCTTTCCACTGCCTGGCTAGCATGCAACAAAAGCTTTTCACTGTAGCTCGGTTCATGTGACAATAAACTAAACTAAACAAAACATGGACTAAACTGCCAAAATTGCCCAATGACCTAAACTTCAGTTTAGATGGGGTAACTTGGTTGGCCTGGACGTGTTGGGCCGAAGGGCCTGTTTCCATGATGGGTGACTATGACAATGCCAGATAAAACATTCCTTCACACTTGCTGCCCAGATATTTATCTCAGTTACATTTCCTGTCCATGCTGTTATGTGCAAGTCAGCCATGCAGAACAAATCAATCAATAATTCTATTAAAATTATATTTCCAATTCCACATCGAGTTCTATACAACCCAGTCTCTCTTCAAAGCTGATGATTTATTTTTTCTGTCGTGTTCATAGTTTATCGCCAGCCCTCGTCTCTACGCTTTCTACGCTGGCTTCTCCCCAATAATATGCTCACTCCTTTCTAATCAGCAGTCCATGCATTTACCCCTCGCCGGTCCTGAGCCCATTACTCCTCACTCTCTGCCCACGGTCTCACGGTCCAGCAGCAGCCTCGCTCACTGTCCCGCACCTTTGGGAGACCAGACCCCACTGGTGTAGACTGTGGGGTGGGGTCAGCGCAGCGTGCAGCCCTGGTTTGAGTACCTGAAGGGGCTGCTCCTCAAGTTTTGGCTGCATACAGTGGTACCGGTATGAGGGAGAGTCAGTCAGTGGGGAGGGGAATGTTCTTGTTGGTTTGCTCCTGGGCCTAGACATTCATGGGTCCAGGCAGCAGGCAGTTGAGGATTCTGCCCGAGTCGATCGCCTGCCCCTCTTCCGGTCTTACTCCCATGCCCGCATGTCCCTGGAGAGGGAGCACGTGGTGTCCACAGGGACTCTGGAGGCCTTCCGTGAACACTGGTCACCGTGGGGGGGAAGGGGGTTGAGTGCATTGTGGATAAGGATGGTAATGTTGTCAAGGATGGTAATGTTGTCACTCTCGTCAGCAGCGGCCTCTGCAGCCCGTCCGCGTTTTTATTATTTTTTGTCTATGTTTCTATGTAGTTTTTGTTATTTTTTTGTAGGGTGTGTGTGTGTGGGGGGGTGCGGGTGGGGTGGGAGGGAGGAGGTAACTTTTAAATCTCTCCCTGCACGGGAGACCCGACCTTTTCTTTGTCGGGTCTCCGTTGTCGTTGGGGCTGCAACGAGGAGCGGCCTCCAACAGGAGAAGACCGGGGACTCTGGTGCCGACGACTCACCTCACCGTCGCGGAGCTGGCCGAGTCCAGAGCGGGTGGAGCGGTGGTGGAGCGCTGCTGCTGCTGCGGCCCGACCTCCGGAGATTCGGAGGCTGCAACTGCGGGTCTGGCGGACGGCGGCACCGGGAGCCCGCGGGTCCCTGGAGGGAGAGACCGCTTTTCAGGGCTCTCGCAACTGCGACTTCTCACGCCCGAGTTGCGGGGTCGAAGAGCTCCTGGAGCGGGGCCTTACAGCACCGCCCCGCGCGGCTTGGAATGGCCGCGGGACTCTGCGAGCGCACGCGGGGTGCTCTAACACCAAGACCCGGTGTGCGACCTCGCACCACCCGGCGTGGCTTTAATGGCCGCGGGACAATCGCCATCGCCAGCCGGGGGCTTTGACTTTGACTCTGACATCGGGGGGGAGGAGTGCAGTGGAGAGATAAGTTTTTTGGCCTTCCATCACAGCGATGTGATGGATGTTTATGTAAATTATGTTGTGTCTTGGGTCTATTTGTTTGTAATGTATGGCTGCAGAAACGGCATTTCGTTTGGACCTCAAGGGGTCCAAATGACAATTAAATTGAATCTTGAATCTTGAATCTTGAATTTGATGATTGACAAGTGAAGAGACACGGACAAATCGGGAAATCCATGCCTGGTCAAACCTTGCACTGAACCATGGAATTTCATTGTCATAGACTCATAGTCATGGAGACATGGAGTCATAGACTCATAGACATGGAGTCATGGAGCCATACAGCATGGAAACAGGCCCTTCGGCCAACTTGCCCACACCGAACATGTCCCAACTACACTTGTCCCACGCCTGCGTTTGGCCCATATCCCTCTAAATCAATCCTATCCATGTACCTGTCCAAATATTTCTTAAACATTACAATTCAACAACTAAGTTACAGAGATAGGTTGAATAAGTTAGGTCTTTATTCTCTGGAGCGCAGAAGGTTAAGGGGGGACTTGATAGAGGTCTTTAAAATGATGAGAGAGATAGACAGAGTTGATGTGGACAAGCTTTCCCCTTTGAGAATAGGGAAGATTCAAACAAGAGGACATGACTTCAGAATTAAGGGATAGAAGTTTAGGGGTAACATGAGGAGGAACTTCTTTACTCAGAGAGTGGTAGCAGTGTGGAATGAGCTTCCAGTGGAAGTGGTGGAGGCAGGTTCGTTGGTATCATTTAAAAATAAATTGGATAGGCATATGGATGAGAAGGGAATGGAGGGTTATGGTATGAGTGCAGGCAGGTGGGACTAAGGGAAAAAAAAGTTGTTCGGCACGGACTTGTAGGGCCGAGATGGCCTGTTTCCGTGCTGTACTTGTTATATGGTTATATGGTTATAATAGTCCCTGCCTCAACTAGGGTGGCACTGTGATGCAATGGTAGAGTTGCTGCTTTACAGCGCTTGCAGCGCCGGAGACCCGGGTTCGATCCCGACTACGGGTGCTGTCTGTACAGAGTTTGCACGTTGGTGTTTTCTCCGTGATCTTCGGTTTCCTCCCAAACTCCAAAGACGTACAGGATTGTAGGTGAATTAGTTTGTACGTTAGTGTTAATAAGCAGGGAATTCTGGTCGGCATGAACCCGGTGGGCTGAAGGGCCTGTTTCCGCCCTGTATCTCTAAACTAAACTAAAAACTAAATTCTAAAGACATACAGGTTGGTAGGTTAATTGGGTTGGTATAATTGTATAAATGTAAAATTGTCCCTAGTGTGAGTAGAGTAATTAATCTACCTCCTCCTGCAGCTCATTCCATACACCTACCATCCATTATGTGAAAAAGTTACCTCTCAGGTTCCTATTAAATTATTCTCCTCTCACCTTAAACCTATATCCTCTGGTTCTCGATTCCTCTACTCTGGGCAAGAGGCTCTGTGCGTTTACCCAATCTATTCCTCTCATCAAAGTGCTGAGTTAGCTGGGATCAGTGTTACAGCTTCCAAAGGTCACCTTGACAAAACACGAGTGTCTTGTGTCCATTGACCTGCCTAGAGTTAGTGTAACAGTAACACTACTCCACATCTCCCCACAGTCTAGCATCTCCCACAGAACGGCTTGAATTATCAACGCTGGTGAACTTGTCTATGGAGGTTGTGGTCTCATTTATATTTAAAGTGAAACAATATCTGAATGGTAGTATCTAGTCCACATTAAATATTCATCTCATTTCTCCTGTTTCTATTGTAATGCGCCTTACTCGCGTTCTACAGTACGTATTCAGTGGCCCCATTTGCTGACACATCATCCTCGACATTAGCTGAGAAAAGCCACACGACAGCGAGTGGAGACAGAGCAACAATAGATATCTATCGATGCGAGTCTCGCTGCAAAATATCCCTCAGAGAAGGGTCTCACCTGAAACAGAGACTGGTTCCTCTTTCTACCAGATGTACCATAAGACATAGGAGTAGAATTAGGCCATTCGGCCCATCGATTCTGCTCCACTGGCACACTTCTTCCAGCTTTTCTGTTAGTGTAACAAAATATTCTCCTGACATTTGGCTGATGTATAGTGGGTGCTTCACTCTGTGACTGACCCTGGAAGTGTGTGTGATGGGACATGTAGAGGGAGCTTCACTCTGTCTGACCCTGGGAATGAGTGGTGCTGGGAATATCAAAGGGTTAGTGAATGCCCATCAAATCAATGTTGGTTCCTGGAAGAACATGTCGACTCACTCCAGCAGTCCGGCCCTGAGTAACCACTCAGTGGCAGATGAACCGAGCACTGGTGAATACCTTCTCCCAATAACTCATCAGTCCTACAGTACACATCTACGGCTGGAACTCTCAACCTTATTAGCAAAAAGATAACTGTCATTAACGCAGTAGCACTGACCGCATCCCCACATAAGTCACTGCCTGCAGAACCCATCCATTTAACTGCCATTAACAGTGGCGCAGCGGTAGAGCTATTGCCTTACAGCGCCAGACACCTGGGTTCGATCCCGAATATGGATGTTGTCTGTACAGAGTTTGTACGTTCTCCCCGTGACCTGCCTGAGTTTTCTGCGAGATCTTCGGTTTCCTCCCACACTCAAAAAACACACAGGTTTGTAGGTTAATTGGCTTGCTATAAAATGCAAAATTGTACCTAGTGCTAGTGTGCGGAGATGGCAGGTCAATGCGGACTCGGTGGGCCGAAAAGCCTGTTTCCGTGCTGCATCTCTCAACTAAACTAAAATCTCGGTAGTCAAAGGCGTTTGTGCTGCGTCGAACCGCTCAAACAGATTCACCTTGTTTTGAAATAAGTAATTTCCCTTGTTTAGTTTAGTTTAGAGATGCAACGTGGAAACAGGCCATTTGGCCCACCGAGTCCACGCCAACCGGCATTAACATTACCCTACAACCAATAGGGACAATTTTTTACATTTACCAAGCCAATTTACCTACATACTTGTACATCTTTGGAGTGTGGGAGGAAACTGAAGATCTCGGAGAAAACCCAAGCTGGTCACGGGGAGAACGTACAAACTCCGTTCAGACAGCACCCGTAGTCGGGATCGAACCCGGGTTTGAGGTGCTGCAAGCGCTGTAATGCAGCAACTCTACCGTTGCGCCACTGCACCACTTTTAGTTCAGAGAGACAGATAAATAATTATAAAAATTGCCAGCTTATATTTTAGTTTCCAGTATGGAAACAGGCTCTTCCAACCACCGACCAGAAATCACCCGCACACTACTATCCTACAAATGAGGGACAATTTACAGAAACCAATTAACCTACAAACCTGCATGTCTTTGGAATGTGGGAAGAAAGCACCTGGAGAAACCCACACAAACACAGGGAGAACGTGCAGACTCCGTACAGACAGCACCTGAGGTCAGGATCAAACCTGGGTCTCTGGTGCTGTAAGGCAGCAACTCTACCGCTGCGCCACCGTGCAACCCTTTTGTTGCATAGAAACATAGAAAAAAGGTGCAGGAGGAGGCCATTCGGCCCTTTGAGCCAGCACCGCCATTCATTGTGATCATGGCTGATCGTCCCCAATCAATAACCAGTGCCTGCCTTCTCCCCATATCCCTTGATTCTACTAGCCCCTAGAGCTCTATCTAACTCTCTCTTAAATCCATCCAGTGACTTGGCCTCCATTGCCCACAAATTGACAACTCTCTGGGTGAAAAAGTTTTTTCTCACCTCAGATTTAAATGACCTCCCTTTTATTCTAAGACTGTGGCCCCTGGTTCTGGATTCGCCCAACATTGGGAACATTTTTCCTGCATGTAGCTTGTCCAGTCCTTTTATAATTTTATATGTTTCTATAAGAATCCCCATCATCCTTCTAAACTCCAGTGACTATAAGCCTAGTCTTTTCAATCTTTCCTCATATGACAGTCCCGCCATCCCAGGAATCAATCTCGTGAACCTATGCTGCACTGCCTCAATCACAAGGATGTCTTTCCTCAAATTAGGAGACCAAAACTGCACACAATACTCTAGATGTGGTCTCACCAGAGCCCTATACAACTGCAGAAGAACCTCTTTACTCCTATACTGAAATCCTCTTGTTATGAAAGCCAACTATCCGGGTAAATCTTAGCAGATAGGATTCAAAACAATTTTTCTCACGTTAATATGGTAACCTAAATCTACAGTGTGGGCAATGTCAGGTCAATACAGCCGGGAACTGAGCATGAATGAACACTGATAACTCCAGCTGAGGCAGCAAAGTTGTCTCCATGGTGGCAGGTGCAGAATGAGCAGGGGACCGGTGAATTTAATGGTGATAGTCATTTATTAAACAGGAACAAGTGTGGTTGGCTCAGTTTCACAACTCCCCAGCTGTGAAGAGCAGGGGGTGAAGCTCTGTGTGTAATGAGTCAAACCCTAGCTTAGCTCCCTCCCTCTGTATTCCAGGCTGTTGTTCAGTGTAATGAGTTCAGGCCATGCTGCCTCTGTGGGACAACTTCTCCAATCCCAGTTAGCTCACAGAGCCAGACCGCAGAGAACTACTGTCATCACTGGTATGTTGGTCAGTAGCCCAGTGTCCCCAGTCAGTGGCCCAGTGCCCCAGGTCAGTAGCCCAGTGCCCCAGTCACCCCAGTCAGTGGCCCAGTGTCCCCAGTCAGTGGCCCAGTGTCCCCAGTCAGTGGCCCAGTGCCCCAGGTCAGTAGCCCAGTGCCACCCATCAGTAGCCCAGTGTCCCGGTCAGTGGCCCAGTGGTCTCCCGTTAGCTACCCAAACGGAATAGGAGTTCACTCTGGCAATGGAGCAGGCCTAGAACAGAAAGTTAGTGTGGGAAAGGGAGTTAAAATGGTTCTGACTGTGTACGGAGAGCTTCACTTTTTTTTACTTCCAAGGACTTTATCCAATAATCAGGGCCGGATTTACGTATAAACTAGACAAGCTTCAGCTTAGGGCCTCGAGATCTAGGGGGGCCTCTTATTGCTGCACCAAGATGTGTTAAACATTTGAGATAGTGGCGTTGTTACAAATCCTACCATAGGTGGCGCTGTGCTTGTGATTCCGGAGGCTTTGGTGGGGGGTGGGGGGGGGATAAAATGCAGGTGAGGTTTATATTTGTTGTGGAGAGGAATTTGCTCCACAGATCCTTGGAAGTGCAGGACAAAGCAAAAGGTATGTAGTTTATTTAACCCTTTCCCCCGCCGAACCTCGCATCCGCACTGGGGGCCCATCCACCAATCCGCACTGGGGGCCTAACCACCTCGCCGCTGCACCTGGCCGACACACCTCACACCGGGCCCATCCAACATCGCCGCCGGATCGGACCTACCGAACATCGCCAACATGACCGCCGCTCCGCGCTCTACTCACCTCGTCGCCTCACCGGGCTGGCCGAACCGCGATGCCCCACCGATTACCCGCCCACCGGGACCTCCCACGCATCGCCCGCCGACCACGACTCTACTGCCATCGGGTCCACCGACCTTCGCCACTCCACTGCCCTCCAGCAGCCTGCAGCCGTCGCCTTACCTGGAGCCTGGACTCAGCACTGGGCCGGAAGCCTCCACGCTGCTAACTCCCACTCTCCTAGGTTTGACTCCACTGGGTCCTAGTGTCGGTCTCTCCAACCCTGGTAACTCAGTGGCTGGTCCACTGGGTCTACTCCATCCCCCTCAAACTATGTGACCTCTGCTCTTCCCACACCCACACTACAGTCCTCATACCCCCCCACCCCCTGACCACCCACCCCCACCCCCATCAGATATCGCCTCAGCCTCAGTTCACTCACCTGCCCTCCTCCGGCCCCACCCCCCAGCCCTGCCGTGTGCTCACCATCCCCCCTGACCTCCCCCTCTCCGCCACCGAACGGTCGGTCCTCAGCAGATGTGTTAACTTTGTCCCCCTCCGTCCCCACCTCAACGAGTTCCGCGCCCACCACAACTTGGAGCTCTCCTGCCTCCGCCTCACGAGTCCTCGCCCCCTATTGATGATCTCTTTTCCCGTCTCCAACGAACCCCCACCTAGTGGACCCCCCCCATGGTCATCTTCCGGCTTTAGACCTTTTTATCCAAAACTGCCGGCGGGGCATCAACCACCTCAAGTTCTCCACTCCCGTCTCACTTCAATCTCTCCCCCCCGAACGTACAGCTATCAACTCACTCCGCAACAACCCAGACTGGGTGATCAAACCCACTGACAAGGGAGGTGCCGTGGTAGTCTAGCTTGTTGATCTCTACAAAGCTGAGGCCACGCGCCAACTTTCGGCCACCTCCTCCTACTTACCCCTGGACCATGACCCCACTGACGAGCACCAGGCCACCATCTCCAGCACCATCACCGACTTCATCAGCTCCCACGCCCTGACCCCCGAGCCTCCAACCTCATCGTTCCCCAGCCCCGCACGGCCCGATTTTACCTTCTCCCCAAAATCCACAAACCTGACTGTCCTGGTAGACCCATTGTCTCTGCCTGTTCGTGCCCTACCAAACTTATTTCCACATACCTTGACTCCATCCTAACCCCCTGGTTAAATCCCTCCCTACCTATGTTGAAGTCACATCAGACACTCTCCGTCATCTCCGCGCATTCCATTCTCGAGGCCCTCACCTTCACCATGGACGGCCAGTCACTCTACACCTCCATCCCCCACCAGGATGGTCTCAAAGCCCTCCGGTTCTTCCTCGACCGGAGAAGCAACCTATACCCGTCCACTGATACTCTCCTCCGCCTAGTGGAGTTTGTCCTTACCCTCAATAACTTCTCGTTTAACTCCTCCCATTTCCTCAAAATACAAGGCCTAGCTATGGGCACGCGCATAGGCCCCAGCTATGCCTGCCTATTTGTCCGGTCCTTGTTCGAGGCGTACCAGGGCCCCATCCCCGACCTCTACCTCTGTTACATCGCCGACTGCTTTGGTGCTACCTCCTGCACACACACACAACTGACTGACTTCATCCATGTCACCACTAACTTCCATCCGGCAATCAAATACACCTGGACCATTTCCAACACTTCCCTACCATTTCTTGACCTCACTATCTCCATCGCAGGTGATAGACTTCTGACCGACATCCACTATAAACCCACTGACTCCCATGGCTATCTACACTACTCTTCTTCCCACCCTGCTTCCTGTAAGGACTCCATCCCCTACTCCCAATTCCTCCATCTGCGCCGCATCTGCTCCCAGGATGAGGCGTTTCACACCAGGGAATCGGAAAGATCCTCATTCTTCAAGGTTCGCTTCCCCTACTATAGATGAGGCTCTTACCAGGGTCTCTTCCATACCCCGTAACACTGCTCTCTCTCCCCATCCCCCCACTCGTAACAAGGGCAGAGTCCCCCTGGTCCTCACCTTTCACCCCACTAGCCGTCACGTACAACAAATAGTCCTCCGTCATTTTCGCCACCTCCAACGTGACCCCACCACTCGCCACATCTTCCCATCTCCCTCCCCCCGTCTGCTTTCCGCAAAGACCGCTCCCTCCGTAACTCTTCCCTTCCCTCCCGCACCACTCAAAGTCCACAGGCTGAGCAGGGCGGAGATTTATGCTGGCGGCCCTCGGCAAAGGGATCCCAGGGCACCACGATGTTTAAATCAGCGCAGCCCGAGGCTGGGAGCTCCGCTAACCACAGCTCCATGATGTTGAAGCAGCAGGCCCAACACCCCAGAGCTTCAAACAGCGATCCAGATAACGCATCGCCCGCTCCGTGGTGAATCCAATATGTATTTTAAAACCAACTGTTTAATGACAACATACAGTAGGATCTAAAGATGTCACACTGTCACTGTCGGGTAGTCATGGTCCTCTAGTCGTAGGGGTGGGGGATCGCAAGTGAAATAGCTTATAACCATATAACAATTACAGCACGGAAACAGGCCATCTCGGCCCTACAAGTCCGTGCCGAACAACTTTTTCCCCTTAGTCCCACCTGCCTGCACTCATACCATAACCCTCCATTCCCTTCTCATCCATATGCCTATCCAATTTATTTTTAAATGATACCAATGAACCTGCCTCCACCACTTCCACTGGAAGCTCATTCCACACCGCTACCACTCTCTGAGTAAAGAAGTTCCCCCTCATGTTACCCCTAAAACTTCTGTCCCTTAATTCTGAAGTCATGTCCTCTTGTTTGAATCTTCCCTATTCTCAAAGGGAAAAGCTTGTCCACATCAACTCTGTCTATCCCTCTCATCATTTTAAAGATCTCTATCAAGTCCCCCCTTAACCTTCTGCGCTCCAGAGAATAAAGACCTAATTTAGTCAACCTATCTCTGTAACTTAGTTGTTGAAACCCAGGCAACATTTTAGTAAATCTCCTCTGTACTCTCTATTTTGTTCACATCCTTCCTATAATCGGGCGACCAAAATTGTACACCATACTCCAGATTTGGTCTCACCAATGCCTTGTACAATTTTAACATTACATCCCAGCTTCTATACTCAATGCTCTGATTTATAAAGGCTAGCATACCAAAAGCTTTCTTTACCACCCTATCTATATGAGATTCCACCTTCAAGGAACTATGCACGGTTATACCCAGATCCCTCTGTTCAACTGTATTCTTCAATTCCCTACCACTTACCATGTACGTCCTATTTTGATTTATCCTGCCAAGGTGTAGCACCTCACATTTATCAGCATTAAACTCCATCTGCCATCTTTCAGCCCATTTTTCCAAATGGCCTAAATCACTCTGTAGACTTTGGAAATCCTCTTCATTATCCTCAACACCCCCTATCTTGGTATCATCTGCATACTTACTAATGCAATTTACCACACCTTCATCCAGATCATTGATGTACATGACAAACAACAAAGGACCCAACACAGATCCCTGAGGCACCCCACTAGTCACCTGCATCCAACCCAATAAACAGCCATCCACCATTACCCTCTGGCTTCTCCCATTCAGCCACTGTTGAATCAATCTTGCTATTCCTGCATTTATACCCAACAGTTGAACCTTCTTAACCAACCTTCCATGAGGAACCTTGTCAAAGGCCTTACTAAAGTCCATATAGACAACATCCACTGCTTTACCCTCGTCAATTTCCCTAGTAACCTCTTCAAAAAATTCAAGAAGAGTAGTCAAACATGACCTTCCAGGCACAAATCCATGTTGACTGTTCCTAATCAGACCCTGTTTATCTAGATGCTTATATATATTGTCTCTAAGTATCTTTTCCATTAATTTGCCCACCACTGAAGTCAAACTAACAGGTCTATAATTGCTAGGTTTACTCTTAGAACCCTTTTTAAGCAATGGAACAACATGCGCAGTACGCCAATCCTCGGGAACTATTCCCGTTTCTAATGACATTTGAAATATTTCTGTCATAGCCCCGGCTATTTCTACACTAACTTCCCTCAATGTCCTAGGGAATATCCTGTGAGGACCTGGAGACTTATCCACTTTTATATTTTTCAAAAGGGTCAGTACAGCTTACTTCTTAGCTCGTCATCTAAATCCGGCCCTGCCAATAATTGTATATATTACAGTGTAGCAGAAGGTACAAACACATTCAAATGTCACATTACATCAGGCTGTGGCGGCTCCTCGATATGAGGCCACTCATTGGTCCATCCCCCTCAGCACCTGAGGGACAGGGACGAGGGACTACCCACAGGCTTCTGGTTTCTGCTCTGGGGTTTTCTGGGATTTTATCATCCCTTCGGTGGAACTCGTTGCGAGTGGATGCTCACAACCATCATTAAAGAACCTTTGAACCTGCCTGGCGTCTAGCCTTTTTCTGACCACTACAAGGCAATCATTATAATACAATAGTAGCATCTTTATCTACAATGCATTCAACCCCCCGCGGCGACCAGCATTCAAGGAAGACCTCTAGAGTCCCCATGGATACCGTGTGTTCCCGCTCCAGGGACACGCGAGCACGGATGTAGGCCCGGAAGAGGGGCAGGCAGCCGACTCAGGTGTGACCATCGACCGGCGCTGACTGGACCCACGAATGGCCATCGTGGCCAGGCCAGGAGCAAACCAACAGGGAGATCCCACCCTCCCGACCCTCCCCACTCCCTGCCTTGTGTGCAAACATCAATATTGTGGGACTACAGCCAAACGTGAGGAGCAGCCCCTTCAGATACTCGTACAGGGGCTGCAACCTCTCGCACTCCGTATACACGTGGAACACGGTCTCTTCCTCGCCACAGTTACAGGCGGCCGGCGAGTCCGTAACCCACTTAAATATTTATTACAGAACACAGCTCTGTGTAACACCCTCCACTCCGATGTAAAGGGGGACGACTCCCTTATAGAGAGATCTCCACTGGGGACCGCTCCCGGCATCAGGTGGTAACACGGACAACCAGGGCGTGTTGGAAGGGTAGACGAGGGTGAGGAAGTGTAGTGTGCAGGTGCAACCTGTACAAGAAACGTCTCTCCGCATCACAAAGGCATCCCTGAAAGGCGGTTCATGTTGTGTAGGACCGGCTCCCAGGAAAGATTTCGGGGCCTGGGCCCAATGAGCAATTCCGACGGAGCGGGGGTAAGCTCAGAATCACTCCAAGCACACGCCTCTCCTCGACACCCGCCATGACAGGGTGAGGACCGGTCACCCTTGCAGTTAGAACACCCCCCTCCCACTGAGGAGCAATGCGCTGGCTAAAAATGACCGGATTCCTCACTCTTAAAACATCGCGGTAGAAGCTGGGCAGATCCCGTGTGACGGGTCGACTGATGCCCGCCACCGGAAGCCGCGAACCCCCCTCTAGACAACGGTCCTGGCGGAAAAAATACGTGGCCAGAGCGTGCCATCGAGGGGGGTGCTCCATGTACACGTACCTCCACAGGGACCTGAGACGGAGAGCCGCCATCTGGGTACGCACGCATACCAAGGACTGGCTGCCTTCCTCTAACGGGAGACTCATGGACACGGTGGAAACCCAGTGCTTCTTTTTTCCCCGGAAGAAACTCACTAACGTTCATCTCCAGCTCCTGCCAGTTTTACCGGCCAAGCATCCTCAGTGGGACTCTGATAGACCCCCAGGTAGAGGAGGTGCTCCACACATAAAATGTTATCTCCCCCGGCAAGGAGTTCACCTGCCACTGATCCACTTAAATCACTTACTCCATTTGATTCTGGCGGAGGATGCAGCCAAGAAAACCTGCTGACACTCATGCAACCTCCGCAGGTTAACAGGGTAAGTGAACGTATGGAATACATCGTTGGCATAGGCCGAGAGAACCACCTCCACTCCCTGTCCGAGTAAAAACAGCCCTGTCAATCGCCTCCGAAGAAGATACAGGAATGGCTCCACACAGACCGAGTACAACTGACCAGACTTGGGACACCCCTGGTGTACCCCCCTCCCAAAATGAATGGGTGCCAACAACAAATCGTTCCCCTTAACGAGACACCCCGCTGCGGCGTACAAATGCCGGACCCGGGCCACAAAATGCGGTCCAAATCCGAATGCTTGCAGAGTCCCAAGAAGGTAGTTGTGATCCACCCTGTCAAACGCCTTCTCCTGATCGAGGGACAGAAAAGCAACTGACTGACCAGACTGACGAGACAGATGGATCAGGTACCGGACCAGATGGATATTGTCCTGGATGGACTAGTCAGGGTGGATCAGTCGGGACAGCACGGAACCCAGGCAATTTGCCATTGCCCGTGTAAAAACTTTATACTCTGTGCTGAGGAGAGAGACCAAGCGCCAGTTCTTTAACAGGCGGAGATCGCCATTCTTGGGCAGCAGGACAACGACTTAAACCATCCGCAGAGAACAGAATCCCGTAAAAGGACCGAACTAAAGCACTGATCCTCTCTGGATCCGAGACATCGTCCGCGAGCAGCTCTACGAGCTGTTTGCGGGCTCCCCGCCCCCTTCTCCAGAGTGAAATAGAAAGGTGAAGCTCGATCCAGATAGTGCAGCATCTGGACTCGTGACCTCACGTAAGCGCCTCAGGACCGCTCGAGCTGCAGGTCCCTCAGAGCTTCCTTCCTCTCCTGATACTCTCCCCACTCACAGGAGTCCTCACCAATCCGACCCAAGCAAGACTCTGCACCGAGTAACTCCCTCTCGAGTCGTTCGACCACCGCGTCCCGCCTTCTGGTCAATCCCCTCATGTACCTCTGACAAAAGAGGCGAATGTAAGCCTTTCCCACATCCCATCACTGCCTAAGGGAAGGGAAGCCCCTCTGCCTCTCTCTCCACTTTGCCCAAAACTGTCTGAATGAATTCTGGAATCGGTGATCCTCCAGCAGCCGGTTATTAAAATGCCAGTACGTAGACGCAGCCCGTGTGCGTGCTGGAATAAAGTCCACTGGCACCAGACAGTAGTCCGAGCACGGCACCGGTCGCTTAGAAGCCGCCGAGACACGAGAAACATACGTTCTGCAGATACACATGTGATCGATATGGGAACCACCCCCCTCTGACCTCCACGAGGAAGCGTTGGGGTCAGTGTGGAGATACCGTCACGCAGCAACCAACTCAATGGAATCAATCAACTCTCTCAACTTCTTCACTGCCACTGGGGCACACTAAGTACCTGAGCGATCTCTCACCTCAAGGGTACAATTGAAAGACACACTCAATAGTGCTCAGCAGAGCAGTCACCTCTTGAAGTAAGCACGCCTGCATCACGCTAGCCTTGGAGGCGTATGCGTTAATAAAATGCAACAGGACGCCATCCAGGCACACGGCGAGATACAACAAACGGCCCGGCACAATTTACTGCACCTTCAGGATCTCTGGCTGGAAAGTCGGGACCAACAGGTAGGCCACCCCACTCGAATTAGTGGTGAGATGGCTCATGTAAAACCTCCCTTCCGACTCCAGGAGCCAGGTGGGTTCATCTTTAACAACAGTATGTGTTTCTTGCAGAAAGCTCACTGTGTCCTTCCCCTCTCCAAGGACTGGTAGTTGGTGAAATCTACGGAGACCTCCCCCTACCACCATTAATGTTTAGGCTAGCTACTGTAATCTTCATGTCGAATACACACTTTTTTTACAAGCACTCTTCATTGGAGTGGAGCCAAATCTTGCCCTTGGCCCCTTTTACGAGCTTCAAAAGAACATGGAACTGGCGCCATTCACCCCTGGGGATACTACCCCTCTTATTACGAAGGGTGGTATCAAGCGACCAGATAAGTCCCGGCAGTTCCAACTGCCTGTTGGCAGCTAACTGGACTTTATTCTTACTGCCCGTGGAGTCTCGCAGAAACTCTCGAAACTCCCAGATTTCGGCCCTTCGAGACGCAGGGCTGGGATCCTGGCATTCTGCCAACTCACTGTCGACAGAATTAACATCATCCACCTCACTGCATTAAAGGTCTTCGTCTGAGTTCGGAGGGCTGCAGCTGGCTGCCAACTCGCTCGCCCCACTGCGCAAGTTGGCTGCATCGCACGCCCCCTCCTCCGACACGATCCCACCCCCAGGATCAGTATCGAGGGACCCAGTACCTCCAACAGCGATGAGCAGGCAAGTGAATGGCCAGGCTCCTGCTCTCTCTCACTGCCCACTGCAACTGGGTCTGGGACAGAAAAACCAGGAGACGTCCCAGGGGCCGCGGTGTGTAGGCACGACCCCGGAGCAGGCCCGTCCCTCTCCGCACCTAAGGTACCCGCTCCAACAGCATCATCCAGAGAGCCTCTAACCTCTGCCTCCAGGGGAGTAACCTCACTATGGCCCACTGAAGGAGCCGGTGTTTCTGGTGTCTCCCCCACTCCCTCAGCCAGTGGGGCAGCACACTCCTCAACTGCACCTGCAACCCCGCCCAGGACCACAGGCTGGAAACCCGCCCCTACCTTCGTGACTCTCTCTTCTGGCTGTCTCTGTTCCTCATCCGACCCAAGAGACACATTCCCAGAGGAACCAACCACAACAGCTGGTGGGAAGACAGCCTTGGAAAGCCCCTGACCTGAGGTGACATCCACCGGCCCAGAGGACACAAGTTCTCAGCCTCGGCAAGGGTTGAAAGTCTCGAATCAGGTCACCCCTGGACCTTGGCCACCGGACCGATCTCTCCTTCAGAGGACCTGCATTCTCTTCGTCCCACTGATGTGACCACCATAAAGGAAGTGTCCTCCGCCTCCACTCTACCGGCTTCCTGTTCCCCAGCTCCTTATTCAGCCTCCCCAGCCCCCTGCTGGACCTCCCAGCCCCCTGCTGGACCTCCCAACCCCCCTGCTGGACCTCCCCCCCCCCTGCTGGACCTCCAAGGACCTCCCCAACCCCCTGCCTCCCAAACCCCCCTGCTGGACCTCCCCAGCCCCTGCTGGACCTCCCCAGCCCCCCTGCTGGACCTCCCCAACCCCCCTGCTGGACCTCCCCAACCCCCCTGCTGGACCTCCCCAAACCCCCTGCTGGACCTCCCCAGCCCCCCTGCTGGACCTCCCCAACCCCCCCTGCTGGACCTCCCCAGGCCCCTCCTGCACCTCCCCAGCCCCCTGCTGGACCTCCCCAGCCCCTGCTGGACCTCCCCAGCCCCCTGGGACCTCCCCAACCCCCCTGCTGGACCTCCCCAGCCCCCCTGCTGGACCTCCCAGGCCCCCTGCTGGACCTCACCAACCCCCCTGCTGGACCTCCCCAGGCCCCCTGCTGGACCTCCACAACCCCCACTGGACCTCCCCAGGCCCCCTGCTGGACCTCCACAACCCCCACGGCAGCCCAAAGGGGTTTCTAAACTAAAATATGGCATGGAAACAGACCCTTTGGCCCACCAAGTCAATGCAGATCATTGATCATCCATTCACACTAGTTCTACGTTATCGATCTTTATCTTCCACTTTCGACACAATTTGTCCCACTTCCCACAGGCCTGCAATCTTTCCTCTTCAAGTACTAATCTAAATCGCTTCTGAAAGGGGCAGCACAGTGGTGCAGTGGTAGAGATGCTGCCTTACAGCACCAGAGACCCGGGTTATATCCAATATGGGTGCTGTCTGTACGGAGTTTGTATGTACTCCCTGCGACCAGGTACTCCAGTTCCCTCCTGAATTCCAAAGCCAATAGGGGTAGGCCATTTGGCCCTTCGAGCCAGCACCACCATTCAATGTGATCATGGCTGATCATCCACAATCAGTACACTGTTCCTGCCTTCTCCCTACATCCCTTGACTCCACTATCTTTAAGAGCTCTATCTAGCTCTTTCTTGAAAGTATCGAGAGAACCGGCCTCCACCTGAGGCAGAGAATTCCATATTATTATTCCATAATACCCTTTATTCTTAAACTGTGGCCCCTGGTTCTGGACTCCCCCAACATCGGGAACATGTTTCCCGCCTCTAGCATGTCCAAACCCTTAATAATCTTATATGTTTCAATAAGATACCCTCTCATCCTTCTAAATTCCAGAGTGTACAAGCCCAGCCGCTCCATTTTATCAACATATGACAGTCCCGCCATCCCGGGAATTAACCTTGTGAACCTACGCTGCACTCCTTCAATAAAATTCCTTAAATTTGGAGACCAAAACTGCACACACACTCCAGGTGTGGTCACACTAGGGCTCTGTACAACTGCAGAAGGACCACTTTGCTACTATACTCAATTCTTTGAGTTATGAAGGCCAACATGCCAGTCACTTTCTTCACTGCCTGCTGTACCTGTATGTTTACTTTCAGTAACAAGTTTGTAGGTTAATTTGCTTCTGTAAAGTGTAAATTGTCCCTAGAGTGTAGGATATTTCCATTGTATAAGGTGATTGCTGGTCGGCGCAGACTCGGTAGATCGAAGGGCCTGTTTCTTTAATGTCCAAATTCTAAAGGTCTGATTAAATCTGCTCCTGACACAATCTGGATCATAGCCTGCTGCTAGGTGAGAGCATTGCCTCACTTCCCCGTGGATGTGTTGCTCATTATACTCAGCCTGTGTTTCCCAGTTACTGACAGCCTTCTGTCACCGGAAACATCCTGCTTGTTTACCAAAACTCATCATTACAAATGCTAAATCTCAGCATAATTTTCCTTCTGTGAAGAGAATCACCTCAGATCCCCCCTAGAACTGTGGCAGCAAACTAAAATAAAATGATGAGAAGCATAGAGAGACAGTCAGAACCTCTCTACAGGACAGTTCCTATTCTTCCCCTCCCCCCTCCTTCCCTATTCTTCCCCTCCCACCTCAGGCTTCTGAGCGGTCCTTTCATAAGGATTCTGTCCGATTCGCCTCTCAGCACTGGGCCAACAAACTAAACCTGTTTTTCTAATAGGTTTTCTGCCCACCCTCTCCCCTGCTCCCCGACAGACTCTCTCCCTCAATCCCCCTGGTCAACTTCCTCTGCACTTTCTTTTTTCGCCATCTGTGATGTGGAAGACATCCTGCCTGGTTCCTGTACCAAAGAGGATGCTTCCCAGCTCCTCTTGACTACAGACCGGTGGCGCTGACTTCATGATGAAGTCTCTGGAGCACCTGGTGCTCACTCACCTGCGACCCCTGGTTAAACCCTACCTGGACCCCCTGCAGTTCACTTACCAAATAAAGATGGGGGTTAAGGATGGCATCATCCACCTGCTCCATCGTTCGAATGCTCACCTGGATAAGCTGGGAAGCATCCTCTTTGGTACAGGAACCAGGCAGGATGTCTTCCACATCACAGAAACCCTCTCTAGGCTCAGATTGAAGATATGCTGTGGCACTCCACACAACTGGCTGGCACACGCCTTGTGTACCCTAGGGCTGACACCATCTGGAGCCGTGGCTTTGCCTGGGCGGAGTCCGCTCAGCTCCTTCCTCACCTGCTCAGCCTTGATGGTCAGGCGCGATAAAAGAAAGGGCAGAGGAAGTGGACCAGGGGGATTGAGGGAGTCTATCGGGGAGCAGGGGAGAGGGTGGGCAGAAAACATATTAGAAAAACAGGTTTAGCTTGTTGGCCCAGTGCTGATAGAGGCAAATCGGACAGAATCCTAGCTTATGGAAGGACCGCTCAGAAGCCCGAGGTGGGAGGGAAAGAATAGGAACTATCCTGTAGAGAGGTTCTGACTGTCTCTCTATGCTTCTCATCATTTTATTTTAGTTTGCTGCCACAGTTCTAGGGGGGGGATCTGAGGTGATTCTCTTCACAGAAGGAAGATTATGCTGAGATTTAGCATTTGTAATGATGAGTTTTGGTAAACAAGCAGGATTGTGCGAGTCATGTTTTTAACACCACCCGGCCTGCACTGCTAGGGAGCCAACTGACGAAGATGCGGGTGGATGCTCCATTAATGTCCGGGATCACTATCGACCTGACTGGACGACCACAGTATGTCAGGCTACAGATCTGTGTCTCGGACATGGTGGTGAGCAGCACAGGGGACGGTCCTCTCTCCCTTCCTGTTCACCTCAGACTATGAAAAACCACATGTGATTTTTTTCTATTACAAATCTCAAATTGTGGAGTACAGAGGCAAATAAATAGTTGATGGGTCTTGGTCCCAAACATTATGAAGGGCACTGTACACCTCAGCCTCCTGTGCTCCAAGGAATAAAGTCCTTGCCTGTCCAACCTCTCCCTGTAGCTGTCCCTCGTATCAGGGTTACAGACACAGGTTCCTCATGTTGAAGTCTGAAGATCACTCTCAGCTTAAAACGTCACCTATCCATGTTCTCCAGAGATGCTGCCTGACCCGCAGAGTAACCCCAGCACTTTGTGTCAAAGATCTTATAGCAAAACAAGATGGATTACTCTCACGCAATCGTGAGGTACGCTCATGGGCGGATTCATGGGTGATTATAGGACACATTTTAGCAACCTGACTCCGCCATCTTGTTCCGCTTTCTTGTTCCCGCCTTCTTGCTTCCGGCCAAAGATTGGATCCACAGCGGGGAGAATGAGTGTGGGGCCCGGGGCAGCGGGGAGAGAGAGTGCGGGGTCCGGGGCAGCGGGGAGAGAGAGTGCGGGGTCCGGGGCAGCGGGGAGAGGGAGTGCGGGGTGCGGGGCAGCGAGGAGAGAGAGGAGGTGCGGGGCAGCGGGGGAGAGAGAGAGTGCGGGGCCTGGGGCAGCGGGGAGAGAGAGAGTGCAGGGCCCGGGGCAGCGGGGAGAGAGAGTGCGGGGCCCGGGGCAGCGGGGAGAGTGCGGGGCCCGGGGCAGCGGGGAGAGAGAGTGCGGGGCAGCGGGGAGAGAGAGTGCCCCAAGACAATGTTTCTTATTTAATGTTCCTTGTCTAGTCTGAAATAAAGTTCATTATTGGATTAGAAGAAATATAATTGTGTGTGTGTTATATACATTTATATAATTTTCATGTATATGTGTTTATAAACATTTTATTCTTTAACAAGAATCAACAGAATTATGAACTAACAGAATTATGAATCTAACCCTATAATCACGCACAAAAAGTCCCCCCCTGTCAATCACCCTGCGAGTCGGGTCGGTTCCGGTTACTACAAAATCAACTCAAACACTGCTTGTGAGCCATTTAAAAAGAAATGATTTAAAAAACATTAAAAAAAGACAATTACCAGAATCAAATTTTATTCTTGACAAGAAGTTTGAACTGACAGATTTATGAATCTAACCCACACAAACTGTTGCCCCGCAACATTGATTACAGTGCGAGTCGGGTCGGGTTAGGTAGGCTCAGGTTGTTAAAATGGGCGTGGAAAAATGCCCATGATCCCCTCCATAGCGTACTACACGTCAGTCCATTGCATTTAGCAGGAGTAGCCTATCTTGCTCTGCTATAAGATCTTTGCTTTGTGTCTTTTTTCCTTGATGTTGTCTGCTTAGATCGGACCGCCTGATAGGATACTGTAAAACAGCACTGTTGGTGGGCTCAGCAGACTCGGACACATCTGAAACAGTCTTTAAGAAGTCCCATTCACAGACAGCACCGCATTTTTACAATGCTTAATTTTGCAAGCTTTGCAAAACACTGTCAACGTTTGGGCTCCAGATCCTGAAACCAACAGCCAGAGGTGTCTGCAGCTGTTTGGTTCTATAATACATCGAGGACACCTGGCTAAGATCAACGTGTGAGTCTCAATATCTCACGATAAAATAAGTATGTGCAGGAAGGAACTGCAGATGCTGGTTTATACTGAAGATAGGCACAAAATGCTGAAGTAACTCTGCGGGTCAGGCAGCGTCTCTGGAGAAAAATTATTTCCTGCATCTGAAGAAGGGTTCCGCCCCGAAATATCACCTATTCCTTTTTCTCCAGAGATGCTGCCAGACCCGGAGTTGCTCCAGCACTTCTTCCTGATAAAATAATCCCAGCTGAACAATCTTCCAAGCATAACACAATCGCCCATGAACAAAGGTCCATCATGGGTACTAACCACCCCATCATCGAAGGGATCTACAGGAGGCACTGCCTCAAGAAGGTTGCTTATATTAAAGACCCACACCAACCTTGCCACGCTCTCACTCCTACCATCAGGAAGGAGGTCCAGGAGCCTGAGAACCCTGAAATCCAAGTTCAAGACAAGCTACTTCCCAACCCATCAGCACCCAACCACTCCAGTCCATGGCTTGCACAGGTCAACTGAATTAACAAATCATTTATTGTTTATTTATTTGTTGTGTTGCTGCATCAATTTGCCAGTAAAACTGTAGCACGTGTCATCACACCTGTGCCTCACAGCGCCAGAGCCCCAGGTTCCATCCTGACCTCCGGTGCTGCCTGTGTGGAGTTTGCATGTTCACCGTGTGACTGCGGGGGTTTCCTCCGGTGCTCCGGTTTCCTCCCACATCCCAAAGAGGTGCGGGTTTGTAAGTAAATTGGTCCAAGTGTGTGAAGTGTGGATGAGAAAGTGGGATAACAAAGAACTAGTGTGAATGAGTGATCGATGGTCAGCACGGACTCAGTGGGCCGAATGAACTGTTTTCATGCTGTATCTCTAAACAAAAATTAAGAGTTTCATTGCTCTGGTCTGTGTGACAATTAAACACCCTTGACTCTTGCTTCTCCTGAAACTCTAGAGCAGATGTATGCACAGTGCGATCCCACAAACACAGCCCGCACCCATGTCGCACATCCACCACCGATTATCCGGCACTCCTGGTTCCGGCGCCTTTCTGGATTATCTCCCTGGGGAAACTGGAGCTTACAGAGGAAACACACGCAGGTCATGGGAAGAATGTACAAATGCCATACAGACAGCACACATAGTCAGGATTGAATGCCGCTGTAAGGAACAAGCACGTCCGATTCCCACAATCACACAAATCTGCTCATTCCTGGCACGCAATCAATGGTGACAAGTTTTAATTATCTCAGTGTTCTCTTGTATCTCAGATTCACAGAGACGGCTCCCTCCGCTTCCGATGGCTCCTGCATTATTTATCCTCATTCATCTCCCTCCATTTACTGCTCTGCAGACTCAGCCTCCATCACCCACCAGCTTCATCACCCTCAGCCAAGCTGCAACTTTAATTACTTGTCAATGGGACAAGTGTGGTCTCCCCCAATTCTCCCCCACACACACCCCCCTCCTCCAACCTACAACATGCATCTTTCTCATGTATAAGATTAAACTCTCTCTCTGCCTCAAGAGGGAGGTGGAGGCAGGTTCTATGGATGCTTTCAAGAGAGAGCTAGATAGGGCTCTTAAAAATAGCGGAGTCAGGGGATATGGGGAGAAGGCAAGATGATCAGCCATGATCACATTGAATGGCAGTGCTGGCTCGAAGGGCCAAATGGCCTACACCTGCACCTATTATCTATTGTCTATAGACACTGATACTCGGCAGCTCATCCTGTGGAAAGTGAGGCAGGCGATGTTTCAGATCTGGGGCATCTCATGAACCAAACAGGCATCGCATAAAACAACCCGCTAACCACCATTGCAACTCGCCCCGATCTCCATCGCCACACCCGGCGATCGCCACACCCACTCCCCCGACAGCCGCCACTACTCCCGATGACCGCTGCCGCGACTCCACCGGCCACCGCCGGCACTCAAGGTGAACACTGCCGCCGCTGCCCTTGACCACCGCCGCCACTCCCCCGTGACCACCACCGTCACTCAAGTCACTCAAGGAGAACACTGCCGCCGCTGCCCGTGGCCACCGCCGTCACTCCCCTGGCCAGTGCAGCCTCTCCCTGTGACCACCGCCGCCACAATTTTTCAATCTGCTGCTGTTTTCGCAGCAGCCTGAAATATTCACTCTCTCTGACAGATGCTGCCCAAACTTCTGAGTGTTCCCGGCAACCCCGGCTTTTATTTTCAATGATTGCCACTTTTTAAAATCAAAAGCGAGTCGCTTGTTCAGGAAGGTGCTGCCTGAAATTGGGCCGGGAGTAGATTCTACAAGGATTGAAGGAGTAATTGACAGGTGAGAAAAAAACACTAAGTGCTGGAGTAACTCAGCGGGTCGGGCAGCATCTATGGGGGAACATGAACAGGTGGCACTTCAGGTTGGAACCCTTCTTCAAACTCAGATTCTACAAAGCATACCGCTGGCTTGTTCTGGGAAACAGCTCTGGTCAAGATGGCAAGAGGTTTCAGAGAGTTGCAGATGTAGCGTAGTCCATCACACAGACCAGACTCTCCACCATCGACTCCATGCAGGCGGTGTGCTTCCTTGCTGCATCTTTCACTCAATCTCCAGGTAGCGTGTGGCGGATCAAGGTGTCACACTTCCTGATCCAAACGTGCTCACCAATAACAACCACGTATCTGCCGTGGTCTTGGATGGAGCTGTTCTCAAACAGCTAGATGCAGGAAGATTGTTCCCAATGTTGGGGAAGTCCAGGACAAGGGGTCACAGCTTAAGGATAAGGGGGAAATCCTTTAAAACTGAGATGAGGAGAACTTTTTTCACACAGAGAGTGGTGAATCTCTGGAACTTTCTGCCACAGAGGGTAGTTGAGGCCAGTCCATTGGCTATATTTAAGAGGGGGTTAGATGTGGCCCTTGTGGCCAAGGGGATCAGAGGGTATGGAGAGAAGGCAGGTACGGGATACTGAGTTGGATGATCAGCCATGATCATATTGAATGGCGGTGCAGGCTCGAAGGGCCGAATAACCTACTCCTGCACCTAATTTCTATGTTTCTATGTAATGCGGGATGCATCACGATGTGGTTTCGGAACAGCTCCATCCAAAACAAGAAAATGCAGAAAATTGCAGCCCAGACCATCACACAAACCACCCTTCCATTAACTCCATCTACACCCCATGCTGCCTTGGCAAGGCCAGCAGCACAATCAAGGGCCAGTCTCACCCAGGACACTCTTTTCCCCTCTCCCATCAGGCAAGAGACACAAAAGTGTGAAACACACCTCCAGATTCAGGGACAGTTTCATCCCAGATGTTATCAGGCAACTGAACCATCCTATCACCAACTAGAGAGCAACCTGAGCAACCACCCACCTCATTGTACACCTTTGGGCTATCTTTAATCTTGCACTAAACGTCAGGACTTTATCTTGCACTAAACGTTATTGCCTTTATCTGTACACTGTGGTGAGCTCAATTGTAATCATGTATGGTCTTTCCGCTGACTGGTTAGCACACAAAATGGGTGCAGGGGACCGGGGGTCAAATGAGATGAAGGAACTGAGTGAAATCCAGGTTAGCCGGGAAGTGGTGTTAGGTAAATTGAATGGATTAAAGACCAATAAATCCCCAGGGCCGGATAGGCTGCATCCCAGAGTACTTAAGGAAGTAGCCCCAGAAATAGTGGATGCATTAGTGATAATTTTTCAAAACTCTTTACTTTTAATTCTGGAGTAGTTCCTGAGGATTGGAGGGTAGCTAATGTAACACCACTTTTTAAAGGGAGTGAGAGAGAAAACGGGGAATTACAGACCAGTTAGCCTAACGTCGGTAGTGGGGAAACTGCTAGAATCAGTTATTAAAGATGGGATAGCAGCACATTTGGAAAGTGGTGAAATCATTGGACAAAGTCAGCATGGATTTATGAAGGGTAAATCATGTCTGACGAATCTTATAGAATTTTTTGAGTATGTAACTAGTAGAGTGGATAAGGAAGAACCAGTGGATGTGTTATATCTGGACTTTCAGAAGGCTTTCGACAAGGTCCCACATAAGAGATTAGTATACAAACTTAAAGCACATGGTATTGGGGGTTCAGTATTGATGTGGATAGAGAACTGGCTGGCAGACAGGAAGCAAAGAATAGGAGTAAACGGCTCCTTTTCACAATGGCAGGCAGTGACTAGTGGGGTACCGCAAGGCTCAGTTCTGGGACCCCAGCTATTTACGATATATATTAATGATTTGGACGAGGGAATTGAATGCAACATCTCCAAGTTTGCGGATGACACGAAGCTGGGGGGCAGTGTTAGCTGTGAGGAGGATGCTAGGAGACTGCAAGGTGACTTGGATAGGCTGGGTGAGTGGGAAAAATGCATGGCAAATGCAGTATAATGTGGATAAATGTGAGGTTATCCACTTTGGTGGCAAAAACAGGAAAGTAGATTATTATCTGAATGGTGGCCGATTAGGAAAGAGGGAGATGCAACGAGACCTGGGTGTCATGGTACACCAGTCATTAAAAGTAGGCATGCAGGTGCAGCAGGCAGTGAATGAAGGCGAATGGTATGTTAGCATTCATAGCAAAAGGATTTGAGTATAGGAGCAGGGAGGTTCTACTGTAGTTGCACAGGGTCTTGGTGAGGCCACACCTGGAGTATTGCGTACAGTTTTGGTCTCCTAATCTGAGGAAAGACATTCTTGCCATAGAGGGAGTACAGATAAGGTTCACCAGACTGATTCCTGGGATGTCAGGACTTTCATATGAAGAAAGACTGGATAGATTCAGATTCAGATTCAGATTCAGATTCAATTTTAATTGTCATTGTCAGTGTACAGGACAGAGACAACGAAATGCATTTAGCATCTCCCTTGAAGAGCGACATAGCAAACGATTTGAATAAAAAAATAATAAGTGTCAATAGTCAATAGTCTATTTAATTGTCATTTGGACCCCTGGAGGTCCAAATTAAATGCCATTTCTGCAGCCATACATTACACACAAATAGACCCCAGACACAACATAATTACATTTTACATAAACATCCATCACATAGCTGTGATGGAAGGCCAAATAAACTTATCTCTCCACTGCACTCTCCCCCCCGATGTCAGAGTCAAAGTCAAAGCCCCCGGCTGGCGATGGCGATTGTCCCGCGGCCATCAAAGCCACGCCGGGTGGTGCGAGGTCGCACACCGGGTCTTGGTGTTAAAGACCCCGGTGTGCGCTCGCAGAGTCCCGCGGCCGTTCCAAGCCGCGCGGGGCAGTGGTGCTAGGCCCCGCTCCAGGAGCTCTTCAACCCCGCAACTCGGGCGGGAGAAGTCGCCGTTGCAGGAGCCCCGAAAAGCGGTCTCCCTCCAGGGATCCGCGGGCTCCCAGTGCCGCCGTCCACAGACCCGCAGCAGCAGCCTCCGACTCAGAAGTGTCCGGGGGGGGGGGGTGGTGATTGGCAGTCACCGAGGTACGTTGTTGAGTAGAGTGACAGCCGCCGGAAAGAAGCTGTTCCTCGACCTGCTGGTTCGGCAACGGAGAGACCTGTAGCGCCTCCCAGATGGTAGGAGGGTAAACAGTCCATGGTTGGGGTGAGAGCAGTCCTTGGCGATGCTGAGCGCCCTCCGCAGACAGCGCTTGCTTTGGACAGACTCAATGGAGGGGAGCGTGGAACCGGTGATGCGTTGGGCAATTTTCACCACCCTCTGCAATGCCTTCCGGTCGGAGACAGAGCAGTTGCCATACCATACTGTGATGCAGTTGGTAAGGATGCTCTCGATGGTGCAGCGGTAGAAGTTCACCAGGATCTGAGGAGACAGATGGACCTTCTTCAGTCTCCTCAGGAAGAAGAGACGCTGATGAGCCTTCTTGATCAGAGTAGAGGTATTGTGGGTCCAAGAGAGGTCATCGGAGATGTTGACTCCCAGGAACCTGAAGCTAGAAACACGTTCCACCTCCGTCCCGTTAATGTGGATGGGGATGTGCGTGCCGCCTCTGGACTTCCGGAAGTCTACAATGAGCTCCTTGGTCTTCTTGGAGTTAAGGGCCAGGTTGTTGTCAGCGCACCATGCTGCTAAGTGCTGGACCTCCTCCCTGTAGGCCAGCTCATCGTTGTTGCTGATGAGGCCAATCACCGTTGTATCATCTGCATACTTGATGATGGTGTTAGTACCATGTACAGGTGTGCAGTCATAGGTGAAGAGGGAGTAGAGGAGGGGGCTCAGCACACAGCCCTGAGGAACGCCGGTGTTCAGGGTGAGGGTTGAAGAGGTGTGCTTGTCTAACCTCACAGACTGGGGTCTGTTGGTTAGAAAGTCCAGTATCCAGTTGCAGAGGGAGGGGTCGATGCCCAGGTTACCGAGTTTGGTGATCAGTTTTGATGGAATAATGCTGTTGAATGCTGAGCTGTAATCGATGAACAGCATTCTAACATAAGTGTCTCTGTTGTCGAGGTGGGAGAGGGCGGAGTGAAGTGCCGTTGAGATGGCATCCTCCGTACTCCTGTTCTTGCGGTAGGCAAACTGATAGGGATCCAGTGTGGGGGGTAGGCAGCTTTTGAGGTGTGCCAGGACCAGCCTCTCGAAGCACTTGGTGATGATGGGGGTAAGTGCAACTGGGCGGAAGTCGTTGAGGCTTGCCGCAGTGGAGTGTTTTGGCACTGGCACGATGGAGGTGGCTTTAAGGCAAGTGGGGACAACTGCTTGGGCAAGTGACAGGTTGAAGATGTCAGTCCAGACGTCTGTCAGCTGCGCAGCACAGGCCCTGAGCACGCGCCCGGGATGCCGTCAGGGCCAGCAGCCTTACGTGCATTAGTCCTACTCAGTGCCACGTACACGTCGTAGGGGGTGAGTGTGAGGGGTTGGTGATCGACATGTAGCACAGCCTTGATGGCTGTCTCTAGATTGTCCCTGTCGAAGCGGCCATAGAAGTGATTAAGCTCCTCAAGGAAGGAGGCGTCGCTGGATGTGGGGGTGATGTTGGAGGGTCTGTAGTCCGTGATGGCCTGGATGCCTTGCCACATGCGTCGGGGGTCGGAGTTGTTGTTGAAGTGCTCCTCAATCCTGAGCTTATGGCAGTGCTTGGCCTTCCTGATGCCCCTCTTCAGGTTAGCCCTGGATGAACTGTAGGCTCGAGCATCGCCTGACCTGAAAGCGGTGTCCCGTGCTTTCAGCAGTAGCCTGACCTCGCTGTTCATCCATGGCTTCTGATTCGGGTATATGGTCACCTGTTTGAAGGAGGTGACACTATTGATGGTGGAGTTTATAAAGTCCAGAACAGAGGATGTGTAGGAATCAATGTCCGTGTGAGAGTCAAGGGTGGCCTGGGCTGCAAACGCCTTCCAGTCAGTGTTTCCAAAACACTGCTGAAGTGTGAAGTCCGCTTCCTCTGACCAGACTTTAACTGTCCTTACAGTTGGTTTAACCCGTCTGATGAGTGGGGAGTACTTAGCGAGCAGGAACAATGAGACGTGATCAGACTGACCAAGGTGGGGGAGGGGGATGGCTTTGTAAGCTTCAGCCATGTTGGTGTAGACTTTGTCTAGTGTCTTGTCTACTCTAGTGGGGAAGGATACATGTTGGTGGAATTTGGGGAGTACAGTCTTCAGGTTGGAGTGATTGAAGTCACCCGCAACAATGAAGGCTGCCTCGGGGTTGTGCGTCTGTTGTTTGCTAATGGCAGTATGCAGCTCTTTCATTGCAAGCTTGGCATTAGCATCAGGAGGGATATAGGCTGCAGTCACAACAGTGGAGGTGAACTCTCTGGGCAGATAGAACGGTCTGCATCTAACCAAGAGGAACTCAAGGTTAGCTGAGCAGTGACTCTCGATGATGGTGGAGTCCGTGCACCATGCTTTGTTTACATAAATGCACAGACCCCCCCCTCTGGTCTTACCAGAGTCTGATGTCCTGTCCGCTCGGAGTAAATGAAGCCTCGATAGCTGGATGGCGCTGTCAGGAACGTCAGTGTTGAGCCAAGTTTCAGTGAAGATCAAGATGTTGCAGTCCTTGATCCGGTTGTGGGAGGTGATCCTTAGCCGGAGTTCATCCATTTTGTTTGCCAGTGAGCGCACGTTGACTCGGTTTGTACTCGCTAGAATTTAGAAGATTAAGGGGAGATCTTATGGAAACTTACAAAATTCTTAAGGGGTTGGACAGGCTAGATGCAGGAAGATTGTTCCCGATGTTGGGGAAGTCCAGAACAAGGGGTCACAGTTTAAGGATAAGGGGGAAATCTTTTAGGACCAAGATGAGGAAAACTTTTTTCACACAGAGAGTGGTGAATCTCTGGAATTCTCTTCCGCAGAAGGTAGTCGAGGCCAGTTCATTGGCTATATTTAAGAGGGAGTTAGATGTGGCCCTTGTGGCTAAAGGGATCAGGGGGTCTGGAGAGAAGGCAGGTACAGGATACTGAGTTGGATGATCAGCCATGATCATATTGAATGGCAGTGCAGGCTCGAAGGGCCAAATGGCCTACTCCTGCACCTATTTTCTATGTTTCTATGTAAAATCAATTCACTGTACCTCGGTACACATGACAATAAACTAAACACTGTTCTGCAACATTTACATACATGAAGGAACAACATCTGCTTTACAAACCACTAGAGCACTCAATCACTCAATGCACTGGTTGAGCACAGAACACAGAACAGTCCAGTACAGCACTGGCCAATCGGCCCACAATGTCCATGCTGAACATGATGCCAAGATAAACTGGACAGGAAAGAACTGCAGATGCTGGTTTAAATCGAAGGTAGAGACAAAATGCTGGAGTAACTCAGCCATTAGGCGGCGTCTCTGGAGAGAAGGAATGGGTGACGTTTCGGGTCGAGACCTTTCTTCAGACCAATTTGGGTCGAGACCCTTCTTCAGCCTTCAGAAGATGCGTCGAGACCCTAAACGTCACCCATTCCTTCTCTCCAGGTGCTGCCTGGCCCGCTGAGTTACTGCAGCATTTTGTGTCTACCTGCCAAGCACACGACCCATACCCATCCATTTCCATCCACATGCCCATCTAAAAGCATCTTAACCACCATCATCATATGACTGATAAATATTTCTGATGGGCTCCTAGGACTAAAGATCTAAATAAAATCAGCTTGTTTGGCAGGGTGTCGAGATAGGTTGTATTTTTTATCAGCAAGCAGAATCTGCTCAGGGATAGTTAGCAAAATTTTGGAGTAACTCATCAGGTCAGGTCGCATCTCTGGACGAAAATTATGGATCACATTTCAGGTCGGGACCCTTCGAGGGTGGTATTGGAGAGGAGGGAGGGGGGTATTGGAGGGGAGATCTCCCAGTATTGAAGTGGGTTATTCACATCTACCCAAGAGCAATATGATTTAACCCTCAGTCTCCGCACCCAATGGCCTTTTATCCTTCTGGGCATTGAGTGTAATCAGAATATCAACAAGCGAATGCAGACTGGAAGAACAGCACCCAATATTCCGCTTGGGTAGTTTACAACCCAACAGTAGGAACATTGAGAATACAGCAGAGTCTGAAGAAGGATCCTGACCCAAAGCGCTGCCCGTCCATGTCTCCAGAAATGCTGCCTGACCCGCCAAGTTACTCCAGCACTGTGTCTTTTTCAGTATGAACATTGAATTTTCCAACTTCAAGTAACACTCTTCTTGACATTTGTCCCACCTTCCCCCACCCTCCTCAACCTCCGTCACCGTGCTCCATCCCCCTCCTTCATACATGCACTTGCCATCCCCAAGTCCTACATTTCCTACCTCTTCCCCCTCTCTCCGTCCCCTTCCACCAACATCCCTCTCTGGCTTTATATTTTACTCCTGCTCTGCACTTATCTAACAATCTTTTATCTCCTTTTCAGCTGCAGCCTTTGTCACTTAATCCACCGACCTGCTTATCACCCCCCCCCCCCCCCCCCCACCCTATCACTGGCCAGGCATTGTCTTGCCCCCACCTCTCGCTTGCAAGTTTCTCGCCCCAACTCCATCAGTCTGAAGAAGGGTCCTGACCCAGGACTGCGCCTGGCCACTCCCTCCACAGATGCTGCCTGGGCTCTGCTGAAGGTTTAAGCATCTGCAGTCCTCTCGTGTCTCAATAAATGAACGTCTTGACTGGTGAGATATAATCTTCTTGCAGGCAACACTACAAATAATTCCTCCTATTCACATCAATCCTCTCTGCCCCTGATCATCTTTATCATTGAAATGATAGAAAGATCCAAAGCACGGCAGAGACACAGTGGAACGCTGATAGGTTGGTTTTGAGCGTTCGCGATCCTCCGTGTGTGGCAATCACTGAGAGTGGGTGATCAGCCAGTCAAACACGCAGCACATAGATTTTAATGGGCCCCATAGAACCAAACACACACATCTGGTTTCACCGTCCCTGAGGATGTAGTCAGGCGATAACTCCTGCCAAATCTCATCACTGATGCAGAAGCTAGCAATAACCTGGGCATCAATTAGCTCCTTGAAGGCTTCAATCAATCAAGGATTCTTAATCTACCAAGGCCTGCTGGATCTCCCGGTTGTTAACCATTTTAACTCCCCTTCCCATTCCCACACTGACCTCTCTGCCCTGAGCCTCATCCATTGCCAGAGTGAGACCACACACAAACTGGAAGAACAACTCATATTTTACTTGGGTGAACATTGAATTCTCCAATTTCAGGGCTGCCAACATTGGGTGAGAGTTGAGAGTGAGAAATTGCGAGAGACCAAGCCCGAGGGACCGTAGCTCCCATTGGTACGGAAATTTTGCATTTTTCAGCTTGAAATTGTGCAATACGGTGCATACTGTAGCGAGTCTCTTAACTTACACTTGAATGCAATATATATGCTTTAAATTGGATTGGAGCGTTTTTGAAAGGGAAGACTGATCGATCACCGATCACTGGCCTTGGGGGTACCCGGTGAGGGAGTGGAGCAACCGAGTGGGGAGAGGGTGTGGAAGAAGGGTGTCCCTTCTCCCAGGGTAGGAACTTTTTGAAATTTGATGTATTAAAATCATGTTTTAGTGCACTGTAGAAGTATGATTTCAATGTTTTTTGTATGAAGTATTTTTAAGAGGTAACTTTTTAAGGGGTAACTTTATCCACACAAAGGGTGATGGGTGTATGGAACAAGCCGCCAGAGGAGGTAGTTGAGGCAGGGACCATCCCAACATTTAAGAAAAAGTTAGACTGATACATGGATAGGACAGGTTTGGAGGTATGGACCAAAAGCAAGTGGCGTAGCTGGGACATGTTAGCGGGTGTGGGCAAGTTGTGCTGAAGGGCCAGTTTTCACACTGTATCACTCTATGACTACATTATACCTCCACCATGCATGAATGCTTCAAAATCAAGTGATCAAGTTTTATTGCCATATACTCAAGCATAGAAACATAGAAAATAGGTGCAGGAATAGGCCATCGGCCCTTCGAGCCAGCACTGTCATTCAATATGAGCATGGCTATTCATCTAAAAATCAGTACCTCTTTCCTTTTTTCCCCATATCCCTTGATGTCGTTAGCCCCAAGAACTAAATGTAACTCTCTCTTGAAAACATCCAGTGAATTGGCCTGCACTGCCTTCTGTGGCAGAGAATTCCACAGATTCACAACTCTCTGCGTGAAGAAAGTTTGTCCTCATCTCAGTCCTAAATGGCCTACCCCTTATTCTTAAACTGTGTGACCTCTGGTTCTGAACTCCCCCAACATCGGGAACTTTTTTCCTGCAGTTACAGTGTGAAAATCTAGCAGACAAGCAGGATGCTTTCTCCAACCACCCCCATTAGAAGTCCACTATCTTCCACCGTTTCTACCCAGTGCTTGGTACTTCCTTCCAGCAGCCACTGGTTGTCCTCCTAGATGCACCGAGCCTCAGCCTGATCCATGCCGGTCACCTGGGCGAATTTGGCACAGAGACTCTCACGGCAGTGGCGCAACGCTTCCGACGCCTTGCACTGAGGCTGCTCATGGCTGCAGTGAGCGACTCGCCAGCCCCGCTCCCCATCCGCATCTGTCACCATCGCTGCTTTTGCTTCCAACACCAGCGGCCCATGCAGTTGATATGAGTTTTGAAATTTTCGTTGATCACAGAATTTCTCACAACAGAGGGAGAAATTTGTGATCAGCGTGAGAATTTGGCGAAATGCGTGATTCTCACGCTCAATGCATGGGAGTTGACAGCCCTGCCTCTCTATCCCCCTCGCTGCACCCTCTCCCCCTCTTTCTCTCCCCTCTCTCTCCTCCTCTCTCTCTCTCCCTCTCTCTCTCCCCTACTTTCTCCCTCCCCTCTCTCTCTCTCCCTCCCTCACTCTCTCCCTCTCTCTCTCTCCCTATCTCTCTCTCTCGCCTCCTCTCCCTCTCTCCCCCCTCTATCTCTCCCCTCCCCCTCTCTTTCCCCTCTCACCCCCTCCCTCTTCCATCTCCCCCTCTCACTCTCTCCCCTTCCCTCTCCCCCTCCCACCTCACTCTCGTCCCCCTCTCCTCCCCTCTCTCTCTCTTCTCTTCCCCCTACACTCTCTACCTCCTCTCTTTCTTCTCTCTCTTCCCCCTCTCTCTCTACTCTCTATCTCCCTCCCTATCTCCCCCTCTCCACACATTATCTCTTCTCTCTCTCTCCCCCCCTCTCTCTTCCCCCGTCTCCTCCTCTCTCTCCTCTCCATTTCTCCCTCCCACCTCACTCTCCCCCTTGCTCTCTCTCCCCTCTCTATTTCTCTGTCTCTTTCTCCTCATTCTCTTTGCCCCCATCTCTTTCCCCCTCTCTCCCTCTTCCCCTTTCTCTTTTACCACCCCTCCCTCTTCCCCTATCTCCCTTATCCTACCCTCTCATCCACCCTCTCTCTTCCCTCTCACCCCTCTCTCTTCCCCCCCTCCCCACCTCACTCTCCCCCGCTCGCTCTCCTCTCCCCCCCCTCTCCCTCCTCTCTCTCCATTCACGCCCTCTGTCTCTCCCCTCTCACCCCCATCTCTCTCTCCCCACTGTCTCCTTCCCCTCTCTCTCTCTCTCCACCTCCCTTTGAGAGTCTGTCGCTTCGGCACAGAGACTCTCGCGGCAGCGTCGCTTCCGACGCCTCCGACGGCCCGGGACTCCACTGGAGCTGCTCAATGGCCAGAGCTGCAGCGAGCGACTCGTCAGCCCTGCAAACACTTGCTAGCCCCGGCTCCCCGCATCTGTATCCGCCCGCACCTTCCATCCCTCCCTCAGCCACGGTTCTCCAACACCCGCGGACCATGCAGTTTATCTGAGTTTTGAAATTTTCGTTGATCACAGAATTTCTCACCACAGAGCGTGAGAAATTTCTGATCAGCGTGAGGGCGTGAGAGTTTGCCTGAGGGCGTGATTCTCACGCTCAAAGCGTGAGAGTTGGCAGCCCTGCAATTTTAAGTAACTAACCACCAACAACCCTTTCCCCTTCACCTCGTCCATTTCCACCTATTCCCCTTAGACAAACCCAGGAACTGCAAATGCTGATTTAGAAAAATTGACATAAAGTGCTGGAGTAACTCAGCAGGTCAGGCAGCATCTCTGGAGAACATGGATAAGGATTGCATTTACCCGAAACATCACCTAGCCATGTTCTCCAGAGATGCTGCCTGATCCACTGAGTTCAACACTGTGCTTTTATTCACCATTACCCCTTGCTCCGTCTTCACAATTCCTGCATCTTCTCTCCTCATCTCACCCCCTTTTGGCTACGTTCCATTTTTTCTAGCTTGTCCACCCATCTGACATCTCCTCATCTGTATCCAACTATCACTTGCCAGGCTTTGTCCCACCCCCACTTCTCTTCCAGCTTTCTTACCCCACCACAATCAGACTGATGATTATCGGTGTGAGCAAGTTGGGCCGAAGAGCCCATTTTAACACTCCATGAAGCTATTGGGGAGTCATCGGGTCAAAGGGCGTGACGCACAGAGCAGCTCAATCCATGTGGAGGACATGGCTGCCTCGGCACACACTGTTAACACATAAAATGCTGGAGTAACTCAATGGAACAGGCAGCATCTCTGGATAGAAGAGATGGATGACGTTTCCAGTCAAGATCCTTCTTCAGGGTTACCGCTGAGTTAGTACAGCAATGTGTGTCTATCTTCGGTATAAACTAGCATCTGCAGTTCCTTCCTACTCAAATATTTTCCCAGTCTACGTCATTAAAAAGCAAACAGTAGCCGAAGACCGTGACAATGTGCTGTCAGGGAATCATTGAACAATCCACCGTCACACACGTAACCCCACAATCCCCGCCTCATAACAATAAATAAACCTGGCATCATCTCAGGACAGGGCGACGTCTGTCAGGCAAATAGTGAATTCAAATTCTGTCAAGGAAGCAGACTTAAACAGTATCATGAGAGGATCATGAGGAATAGATCGGGTAGATACACAGAGTCTCCTGCCCAGAGTAGAGTGGTGTATTGAAAAAGCTGCCAGCGGAGATAGTCAAGGCAGGCTCTATCCCAACATTTAAGAAAGTTAGACAGATACATGGCTAGGACAGGTTTGGAGCAATATGGACCAAATGTGGGCAGGTGGGACTAATGAAGCTGGGGCATGCTGGCCGATGTGGGCAAGTTGGTCCGAAGGGCCTGTTTCCGCAACGTATCACTCTATAGCTCTATGATTATAACACGTCATGTAATGTAATAAATAATATATATTAATACAACATTCTTTCCTGTTCCAGTTCCCAACAATAAATCTTCAAACTGAGGTTACACAACATGAAATGCAGCAATTTTAGTTTAGTTTAGAGATACAGCGCAGAAACAGACCCTTCAGCCTGCCTAGATCACGCTGACCACGATCACCCCATACACTAGCACTATCCTACACACTAGGGATAATAGATAGAGACCAATTAACCTACACACCTGCACGTCTTTGGAGAGTGGGAGGAAACCGGAGCACCCAGAGAAAACCCACACGGTCACAGTGAGAGGACACGCAGAGAAAACCCACGCGGTCACAGGGAGAACGTGAAAACTCCGTAAAGACAGCACATGAGGTCAGGTTCGAGCTCGGCTCTCAGGCGCTGCGAGGCAGCGGCTATATCCATTGCACCACTGTGCCACCCTATTGGTCGTTTAATAGTCAAGCAGATGCAATGCAGAAAATCTGAAATTATAAACAAAATTGCTCAGCCGGTCAGGCAGCTTCTGTATAGGTGAAACAGAATTAACGTTTGAGGTGAATAGCCTTTAACTGGAATCCCTCATTTCCCTATACAAATCATCAGCTTCCAATGTTAGCTCTGCTTCTCTCCCCACAGACGCTGCCTTACCTGCTATCTTTCCAGCATTCCCTTTGTGTGACAATAAGTTTGTCTGTCCCTAGGATGGGGAAGGGGTCTTCCCAAGATCGGGGTCTCACCAGGGTGCCCCTCCCCTCCGACAGGACAGGGTCTGTCCCTAGGGTGAGAGTTGGGGTGTGAGGGTGGGGTCTCCCCAGGGTGGGGGTAAGTCTGTCCCCAGGGTGGGGGTGGTCGTGTCTGTCCCCAGGGTGGGGTGAGTCTGTCCCCAGGGTGATGGTGGGGTATCCCCAGGTGGGGGTGGTCGTGTCTGTCCCCCCAGGGTGGGGTGAGTCTGTCCCCAGGGTGGGGGTGGGATCGGGTGTCTGTCCCCAGGGTGGGGGTGAGTCTGTCCCCAGGGTGGGGTGTGGGATTGTCCCCAGGGTGTGGGGTGGTGGTCGTGTCTGTCCCCAGGGTGGGGGTGGGGGTGGTCGTGTCTGTCCCCAGGGTGGGGGGGTGTGTCTGTCCCCAGGGTGGGGGTGGTCGTCTGTCCCCAGGGTGGGGGTGGGTGAGTCTGTCCCCAGGGTGGGGGGGGGGGTGTCTGTCCCCAGGGTGGGGGGGGGGGTGTCGTGTCTGTCCCCAGGGTGGGGGTGGGTGAGTCTGTCCCCAGGGTGGGGGGGTGGGGCGTGTCTGTCCCCAGGGTGGGGGTGCTGGGTGTCTGTCCCCAGGGTGGGGGTGGGCGTGTCTGTCCCCAGGGTGGGGGTGGGGGTGGTCGTGTCTGTCCCCAGGGGGGGTGGGGGGGGTGGTCGTGTCTGTCCCCAGGGTGGGGGTGGGGGTGGTCGAGTCTGTCCCCAGGGTGGGGGTGGGGGTGGTGGTCGTGTCTGTCCCCAGGGTGGGGGTGGGGGTGGTCGTGTCTGTCCCCAGGGTGGGGTGGGGGGGAGTATGTACTCACACATAGGCGTGGTAGACGAATGCCCACCCGCGGGGCCGCTCCAGCACGTTGTACATGAAGTTCTGCAGGCGGCGGTAGCAGGCGTTTCGCCGGGTGCGGGGTCTGCGGGCGGGCGAGCGGCCCGAGATCAACAAGGCACCGTCCCGGGAACAGGCGGGCTCGGCGCCCTCCACACCCACGAAGCCCACCCGCAGCCTCCTGACGGCCGGCCCGTCTCCGTCTCCGTCTCCGTCTCGTCTCTCCGCCCGCTGCTGCCTCCCTCCGCTTCCCTTTCTGCACCATGATCGCGGCCGCTCAGCCCATCGCCTGGGGTCATGCCGTGCGGCCGTCCATGCCATGGGCCGGAGGGGCCGCGGTCACTCGCTCACTCCCTCAGCGCGGGGCTGCAAACAATGGCGGCGCCGCCGGGCGGGCTCGCGCTCAGATCAACAAGGCACCGCACTTGCGCAGCGCGCTCGGCTCCCCTCCACACCCACGAAGCCCACCGCTCGGCCCTGACCGCCGGCCCTAGCCCCGTCTCCGTCTCCGTCCCGTCCGCCCTCGACTAGCCCCATCCCCTCCCTCCGACTAGCCCTTTCCCCACCATGATCGCGGCCGCCCAGCGACTAGCCTGGGGTCACCGCCCGCGACTAGCCCCTTCCCCACCGCCGGAGGGTCCGCCCGCACTAGCCCCATCCCCACCGCTCGGCCCTGCAAACAATTGCGGCTAGCCCTTTACCCACCGCTCGGCCCATCCGCCCGCGACTAGCCCCATCCCCACCGCTCGGCCCGTCCGCCCGCGACTAGCCCCTTCCCCACCGCTCGGCCCGTCCGCCCGCGACTAGCCCCTTCCCCGCCGCTCGGCCCGTCCGCCCGCGACTAGCCCCTTCCCCGCCGCTCGGCCCGTCCGTCTGCGACTAGCCCCTTCCCCGTCGCCGCTCGGCCCGACCGCCAGCGGCTCGCTCCACCGCAGTTACGGCTGCAGTTTTGGGATACAGCAGGCGAACAAACCGACTCCACACTCCCTCTGTGTTATGCTGATCATCTTACTACTCAACAGTACAGCACAAGAACAGGCCCTTCAGCCCATCCACACTGCTCCAGTTCAGTTTAGTTTATTGTCATGCTAACCAGTCAGCGGAAAGACAATAAATGGCAGGGGAACGGCTTCAGAAGTGTGAATCAGGAACTGAACCATCCTATCACCAACCAGAGAGAGAGAGTGGTCCAGTTCTACTATCTACCTCATTGGTGACCAGTGGACTATTTTTGATTGAACTTTACTGGCTTTACTTTGCACTAAACGTTATTCCCTATTCCTGTATGTATAAACTGTAAATGGCTCCATGGTCATCATCACACATGATTACAATGGAGCCATTTACAGTTTATACATACATGAATAGGGAATAACGTTTAGTGCAAAGTAAAGCCAGTAAAGTGATTGGATGGCGGAGTAGACTCGATGGGCCGGATGGACCAATTCTACACCTATAACCTATGAAACTGGAGCACCTGGGTTTCAAAAGTGCAAACTCCGTACGGACAGCACCTGAAGTCAGGATCGAACCTGGGTATCTGGCGCTGTGAGGTAGCAACTCTACCTCTGCGGAGTTTGAAAGAGTGAGAAGGAGCTTGACTGAAACATGCAAGATTCTGCCAGGTATGGACAGGTCGTATGTGGAGAGGAAGAGTCAACGTATTTACACTCTATTTACCCACCTTGCACTCTAACTACCCACTGCAGTGGAGTGCTGTGTGCAGTTCTCTGCAGTGTGATCTGATATCTAGCAACTAGGCTGTGACCCACTTAGCCACACTCCACATTCAAAAGTGCTATATACATATAACCATATAACAATTACAGCACGGAAACAGGCCATCTCGGCCCTACAAGTCCATGCCGAACAATTATTTTCCCTTAGTCCCACCTGCCTGCACTCATACCATAACCCTCCATTCCCTTCTCATCCATATGCCTATCCAATTTATTTTTAAATGATACCATCGAACCTGCCTCCGGCACTTCCACTGGAAGCTCATTCCACACTGATACCACTCTCTGAGTAAAGAAGTTCCCCCTCATGTTACCCCTAAACTTCTGTCCCATAATTCTCAAGTCATGTCCTCTTGTTTGAATCTTCCCTATTCTCAAAGGGAAAAGCTTGTCCACATCAACTCTGTCTATCCCTCTCATCATTTTAAAGACCTCTATCGTCCCCCCTTAACCTTCTGTGCTCCAGAGAATAAAGACCGAACTTATTCAACCTATCTCTGTAACTTAGTTGTTGAAACCCAGGCAACATTCTAGTAAATCTCCTCTGTACTCTCTCTATTTTGTTGACATCCTTCCTATAATTGGGCGACCAAAATTGTACACCTTACTCCAGATTTGGTCTCACCAATGCCTTGTACAATTTTAACATTACATCCCAGCTTCTATACTCAATGCTCTGATTTATAAAGGCTAGCATACCAAAAGCTTTCTTTACCACCCTATCTATATGAGATTCCACCTTCAAGGAACTATGCACGGTTATTCCCAGATCCCTCTGTTCAACTGTATTCTTCAATTCCCTACCATTTACCATGTACGTCCTATTTTGATTTGTCCTGCCAAGGTGTAGCACCTCACATTTATCAGCATTAAACTCCATCTGCCATCTTTCAGCCCATTCTTCCAAATGGCCTAAATCACTCTGTAGACTTTGGAAATCCTCTTAATTATCCACAACACTATCTTGGTATCATCTGCATACTTACTAATCCAATTTACCACACCTTCATCCAGATCATTGATGTACATGACAAAGAACAAAGGACACAACACAGATCCCTGAGGCACCCCACTAGTCACCTGCCTCCAACCTGACAAACAGCCATCCACCATTACCCTCTGGCTTCTCCCATTCAGCCACTGTTGACACCATCTTGCTACTCCTGCATTTATACCCAACAGTTGAACCTTCTTAACCAACCTTCCATGAGGAACCTTGTCAAAGGCCTTACTAAAGTCCATATAGACAACATCCACTGCTTTACCCTCATCAATTTCCCTAGTAACCTCTTCAAATAATTCAAGAAGATTAGTCAAACATGACCTTCCAGGCGCAAATCCATGTTGACTGTTCCTAATCAGACCCTGTTTATCCAGATGCTTATATATATTATCTCTAAGTATCTTTTACATTAATTTGCCCACCACTGAAGTCAAACTAACAGGTCTATAATTGCTAGGTTTACTCTTAGAATCCTTTTTAAACAATGGAACAACATGCGCTGTACGCCAATCCTCGGGGACTATTCCCATTTCTAATGGCATTTGAAATATTTCTGTCATAACCCCGGCTATTTCTACACTAACTGCCCTCAATGTCCTAGGGAATATCCTGTCAGGACCTGGAGACTTATCCACTTTTATATTTTTCAAAAGTGTCAGCACTTCTTTTACTTTGAAACTCTACTAGTTTCCCTTACCTCACATAATTCAATATCCTTCTCCTACATCCAACCTCTGTTCCACTATACTTTAAAATGCATTGTTTTTGCTCACTGTGTCTTTGGGATCTTTTGCCACGTTAGTTTAGTTTTAGTCTTTTTCAGTTCAGTTTATTGTCACGTGCACCAGCGGTCCAGTGTTGCATGTGATCCAGTCAGCAAAAAGACTACACATGATTACAATTGAGACATCCACAGACACAGGATAAAGGGAGTAATGTGAATAACCTTTAGTGCAAGCCTAGGAGCGATTTACTGAGGCCAATTAGCTGATGAACCCACATGTCTTTGGGATATGGGAGGGACCCGTGGTGACCGGGCACGTCTGTTGGTGGCAGCGGCCTGAAAAAAATGCTGTCCCCAGGAGCTACAATGTGAGCCACAACAACAGCCTCATCAACGACTGTGATGCACCTCACGAGTCGGGTGTGACACCAGAAGTCAGGGCTCTAAGCAAATGGGAAGCGATGTGGAATGGATATTTCCACTGGTGGGAGAGTAAAGGTTCGGTGCTGGGACCGCAGCTATTTACAATATATATTAATGATTTAGATGAAGGGATTACGGATCATTAGCAAATTTGCAGATGACACAAAGCTGGGTGACAGTGTGAACTGTGGGGAGGATGCTATGAGAATGCAGGGTGACTTGGACAGGTTGGGTAAGTGGGCAGATGCATCATGCATGGCAGATGCAGTTTAATGTGGATAAATATGAGGTTATTATCTAAAAGGTGTCAAGTTGGGAAAAGGGGAAGTACAACGGGATCTGGGGATCCTTGTTCATCAGTCAATTAAAGTAAGCATGCAGGTACAGCAGGCAGTGAAGAAAGTGAACGGCATGTTGGCCTTCATAACAAGAGGAGTTGAGTATAGGAGCAAAGGGATCCTCCTGCAGTTGTACAGGGTGCTAGTGAGCCCACACCTGGAGTATTGTGTGCAGTTTTGGTCTCCAAATTTGAGGAGGGACATTCTTGCTATTGAGGGCAAAGATCTTATAGCGGAGCAAGATAGGCTACTCCTGCTAAATACAATGGGCTGACGTGTAGTACGCTACGGAGGGGATCCTGGACATTTTTCCCCACCCATTTTAGTAACCGGAGCCTACCTGACCCGATCCAACTCGCAGTGTAATCAATGAACAGTTTGTGTGTGTGATATAGGGTTAGATTCATCATTCTGTCAGTTCATACTTCTTGTCAAGAATAAAATGTGACTGGTAATTGTCTTTTTTAATATATTTTAAATCGTTTCTTTTTAAATGGCTCACAAGCAGTGTTTGAGTTGATTTTGTAGTAACCGGAACCGACCCGACTCGCAGGGTAATTGACATTGCGGGGGAAGTTTTTGCGCGTGATATAGGGTTAGATTCATAATTCTGTTAGTTCATAATTCGGTTAATTCTTGTTAAAGAATAAAATGTTTATAAACACACATACATGAATGTGATATAAATGTATATAATCATATAACACACACAATTATATTTCTTATGATCCAATGATGAACTTTATTTCAGACTAGACAAGGGACATTAAATAAGAAACATTGTAAACCTCCCCGCAACTTCACACACACTAGGCCTAGGCCTTATCCCCGGGCCGCGCACTCCCTCTCCCTCTCCCCGGGCCCCACACTCCTCCCCGGGCCCCACACTCCCTCTCCCCGCGTACAATCCCTCTCCCCGGGCCCCACACTCCCTCTCCCCGGGCCCCACAATCCCTCTCCCCGGGCCCCACACTCCCTCTCCCCGGGGGCCCCACAATCCCTCTCCCCGGGCCCCACACTCCCTCTCCCCGGGCCCCACACTCCCTCTCCCCGGGCCCCACACTCCCTCTCCCCGGGCCCCACACTCCCTCTCCCCGCTGCGGAAACAAATATTCGATCTTTGACCGGAAGCAAGATGGCGGAACAAGATGGCGGAGGCTGGTTGCTAAAATGGGTCCTATAATCACCCATGAATCCGCCCATGAGCGTACTACACGTTTGCCTGAGAGTAACCCATCTTGCTCCGCTATAAGATCTTTGATTGAGGGAGTGCAGTGCAGGTTCACAAGGTTAATTCCCGGGATGGCGGGACTGTCATATGCTGAAAGAATGGAGCGGATGGGCATGTATACTCTGGAATTTAGAAGGATGAGAGGGAATCTTATTGGAACATATAGGTTTATTAAGTGTTTTGGACATGCTAGAGGCGGGAAACATGTTTAAGAATATGGGGCAAGCTATTTAGAACAAGAGAGAGCTAAATAGGGCTCTTAAAGAGGATATGGGGAGAAGGCAGGAATGTGATACTGATTGTGGATGATCAGCCATGATCACATTGAATGGTAGTGCTTGCTCAAAGGGCCGAATGGCCTACTCCTGCACCTATTGTTTATTGTCTATTGTCTATTGCATGACAAAGTCCAGTAAAATCCAATCAGAGATAGTACGAGGGTCTCCATTGAGGTAGATAGTAGCTCAGGACTGCTCTCTAGTCGGTGATGGGATGGTTAATTTACCAGATAACAGCCGGGAAGAAACTGTCCCTGGATCTGGAGGTGTGCGTATTCACAATTCAGTACCCCTTGCCCGATGGGAGAGGGGAGAAGGGGGGGTGGACAGGGTGCGACTCGTCCTTGATTATGCTGCTGGCCTTGTCGAGGCAGCGTGAGGTATAAATTGAGTCAATGGAAAGGAGGTTGGTTTGTGTGATGGTCTCCATGTTTCAATATGTGGTGTGATGGTGACACTGGGCATTAGCTTGTGCCCCTGTGGTATTAACAATCGCACCCCACAGTATTGACCAGTGACAATGGCCAAAACAACCAAGGCAGGACATCTGTCCCTTAATTCTCAATTCATGTCCCCTTGTTTGCATCTTCCCTCCTCTCAGTGAGAAAAGCTTATCCACGTCAACTCTGTCTATCCCTCTCATCAGTTTAAAGACCTCTATCAAGTTCCCCCTTAACCTTCTGCGCTCCAAAGAATAAAGCCCTAACTTGTTCAACCTTTCTCTGTAACTTAGTTGTTGAAACCCAGGCAACATTCTAGTAAATCTCCTCTGTACTCTCTCTATTTTGTTGACATCCTTCCTATAACTAGGCGACCAAAATTGTACCCCATACTCCAGAATTGGCCTCACCAATGCCTTGTACAATTTTAACATTACATCCCAACTTCTATACTCAATGCTCTGATTTATAAAGGCCAGCACACCAAAAGCTTTCTTTACCACCCTATCTATATGAGATTCCACTTTCAGGGAACTGTGCACAGTTATTCCCAGATCCCTCTGTTCACCTGCATTCTTCAATTCCCTACCATTTACCATGTACGTCCTATTTTGATTTGTCCTGCCAAGGTGTAGCACCTCACACTTATCAGCATTAAACTCCATCTGCCATCTTTCAGTCCACTCTTCCAACTGGCATAAATCTCTCTGTAGACTTTGAAAATCTACTTCATTATCCACAACCCCTCCTATCTTAGTATCATCCTAAAGCTTTCCTCTGAGAATTTGATATTTCCATCTGGGAAAAAAGTTCTGGCTGCCTACCCTATCTATGCCTCTCATCTATCTATCTATGTACAAAATCAGTACACGATAGCGCTACAATCTTTGGCACACCTTACTCACCATTGTCCTGTGATGTCAATTAAACAAGTTTTGTTCACGTTGATGTTGATTTTACAGGTTATTGACATTTTAAACTTAAAAAAAAACTGTTTTCCACTTGCCCTGACGTCACCACTATTTCACCCTACAATGACGTCACAATGCAATCCCGAATTTCATTTACATTAAAAACTCTGTTTTAAAAAAAACATCACAATTTTCATTGTGGGAGGGTGGGATAGAGGGGAGGTGGAGTGGGGGAGCAGGGGGATAGAGGGAGAAGAGAAGGGTAGGGAAGGGAGACGGATTATGGAGGGAGGGCTTAGGGCAGGGGAAAGGAAAGGGAGGGGAGGGAGAAGGTGGAGGGAGTGCTGGGGGATGAAGGGGTATGGAGGATAGGGGTAGGAAGAGGGATGGCGAGGTAATGGAGGAGGGGAGGGGAAGTGGGAGGGGGTGAGGGGAGGAAGCAGGGGAGGGTTGGTGGAGAGAGAGGATAATGGAGGCGGGGAATAGGGGACTGAAGAGGAAGAGTGAGATGCGTTCACATTGATCTTATATTTTACAAGTTATTGCCATTTTAAACTTTAAAAACGTCTCAGCCACGCTGCCACTTGCCGGCCGTACCTGCGCAGTGGGGGCTATGGGTGAGTGGTGGAATATTACCAGGGGTGCAGTGCTGCAGGAGCTCACCATGCACCTCTGTAAAAAAAAAGGCAAAATAATTAGCAGGGAATTTTAACTAGCGGGTGTGTGGTTGGGGTAACCTGGTTAACAGTGGGGGAAGGGGAGACCCATCACACTGATGTTCCCTGTAGGAGGGGGGGGGCACTAGGACTCAGCAGATTCAGACCACGTGCTGTCTGCATGGTGGAGGTTGTGGGCCTGGTGCTGAGCCTGGACCTCTGGTGAGGTGAGGCCTCCGGCCTGCTGGTGGCTGGGAGAGATGCGAGGGTCTCTGGTGTAGGCCCCATGAGGGGCTGGAGAGATACGGCCGGCTGCAGCAGCATCAGTGGCCCCAGGGAGGCGGTGAGAATCGGCAGCTGCGGCACTTTCGGTGGTCGGGCCTGGGTTTGGTCGGGCAGGCGGCGCCCCGGTCCAGCGGTGGAGTTCCGGGCGGGCGGTCGAGTCGAGGAGTGTCGGTGGAGGGACCGGTCTGGAGGCGGGCAAGCTTGTGTCCAGATAGGTGAGGAAGCGTTTGTTGAGGGTGTGGATCTGGCATCGAATGAAGTAGAGTTGTGGTCCATTGCAGGTGTGAGTGGGTGGGTGGGTGAGTGAGTGGGTGGGTGGGTGTGTGTGGGTGTGTGTATGTGTAGGTGTGTGTGTGTGTGTGTGTGTGTGTGTGTGTGTGTGTGTGTGTGTGTGTGTGTGTGTGTGTGTGTGTATGTGTGGGTGTGTGTGGGTGTAGGTGTATTGGTGTGGGTGCGTGTGTGTGTATGTATGTGTGTGTGTGTGTGTGTGTGTAGGTATGTGATTGTGTGTGTAGGTGTGTGTAATAATTATAGTAATACATTTTATTTATTGGGCGCCTTTCAGACATCTCAAGGACACCTTACAGAGATTAACAGGAATATAAACATATAATCAGAGTAAAATAAATAATAAAGACATCACAGAGACACAAACTAAAAACAGAATTCAGTCCAAAAACAGAAAATCAAAAACACAATGTGAAGAGAGAGCAGCGGCAGCCAAAGCGCGCCAACGTCCACTCTCCCTTCACGGCAGCCATCTTGGACACAGACTAACAGGATTACATTACAGACAAAAAAAATCATCCTCCCACAATGGATACCACTGTGGGGGAAGGCACAATGTCCAATCCCCACCCCAAATTCACCCCAAAGTCAGGCCTATTGAGGCCACCGCAATTGCCTCTACGGAGGCCCGATATTCCTGGCCGTTCTCACCGGGTGGTGTTGACCCGGCGTCGGGAGAGTCCACTCAGCGGCTGGGCCACCTGGAACGGCCGCTTTCTAGTTGGAGACTGCAGCTTCTGAAGCCGACAAGGCCGCGCCGGTTTGGAGCTCCCAGGCTCCCGAAGATGAAATCGGCGCTGCCCGCTCCGCTCCGCAGACCCGCAGCCCGGAGGTGTTGAACACGGAGCTTCAGCACGTCGATCCAGCGCGGCGACCCAGGCAAGGCATCGCCCGCTCCGCTCCACGATAGCGCTCCAGCGCTGTGCCGCCACCGAGGCCGAGGTGCTGGGCGGTCCCCGCCAGGAAACAGCGCTCCAAGCCCACTGGTGTAGGTGTGTGTAGGTGTGTGTGAGTGAGTGTGTGTGTAGGTGTATCGGTGTGGGTGTGAGTGTGTGTGTGTGCGGTTGTGTGCGTGTGTGTGAGTGTGTGTGTAGGTGTGTGTGGGTGTGAGTGTGCGAGTGTGTGTAGGTGTGTGTGGGTATGTGTGTGTGAGAGTGTGTGTGTGTGAGAGTGTGTGTGTGGTTGAGTGTGTGTGTGAGTGAGTGTGTGTGGGTAGGTGTGTGTGGGTAGAGTGTGTATGAGTGTGTGTGTGCGTGTGAAGGCCCAGAGCTGCGGGTGAGCTGGTGCCGGGCCGGCACCTCTGTAAAAATACATGACCACCGTCTTTTTCTTTACTTGCTTTATAATTATATTTCATGATAATTAGTGAGTGCAACCATGCAATATTTTGTCATATTTTTAAATTAAGGATATGTTTTGTTATTCTAGTTATACACTGTGATGTAGTGATGGGCTATAATCTTGTTTAACCCTCTTGAGAGACGGGCTTGCCCCCCCCCCCCCCCCCCAAGTAAAACCTGATATGAAGCCCCAGTTTGACAGCGGCACCAAAAAAATTAGCACTACGACCTGAATATTGCGTTGGGGGAACGGGACCCAACGGGTCCCACTTGGTCTAGTATATCTATATACTTATACAACTCTCAACTTGTCCTCTTCCGGTTTGCGTTGGTTTTACATTTGCGCAAAAACGGTACACGATAGCGCTACCATTTTTCACCACCTTACTCGCCATTCTCCTGTGCTGTAAATTCAACAAGTTTTGTTCCGATCGGTGGAATAGTACAAAAGTAATGGTTTAAAAATCATATAAACCACCCCATCCGGCACCCGCTGTCAATCACCGGCAGCGAGGAGAATAAAGCTGAAGGAGCGGAGTGAGCAGAGTGTGTTGAGCGAGTGTGGAGTGCGCAGAGTGAGCAGATTGTGGAGTGAGTGGTGTGCAGAGTGAGGAGCGTGCAGAGTGAGTAGCGTGCGGAGAGAGCAGCGTGCGGAGAGAGCAGTGTGCGGGCTGCTTCTGCGGCGACCAGGGAGTCTCTGTGTGGAACTGGGAATTGTTGAGTGAAGCTGGAGCCGGAGCCGGACCGGGAGCCATTAAGTGAGGCCGAAAGCTGAAGGTGAGCAGAATGCGGGGTGAGCAGTGCGAGCTGCGTCTGCAGCGACCACAATCCCTCTCCCCCACACCCCTCCCTCTCTCCCCTGCCCACACACCCCTCTCCCTCCCCCCCACCCCCCTCCCCCACAACTCCCCACACCTTACCCCAACCCCTCCCCCTGTTGGGGGCTGGGGAGGAGGGTCCTACTGCGGTAGGCCATGCCAGTGCTGCCCCCACCGGCCGCGACTGTCCCCCTCCCCAAGTGCAGGATGCTCCCCTCTCCCCCACCGGTCCCCGACAGCCCCCACCTGAAGAACGCAACAAGAGACCCAACATATACACACCTCCCCTCCCACCCCACACCCCCTGCCACACAGCCCCCCCCCCCCCATCCTCCTCCCCCCCACCACACACTCCCCCCCCCCCCCCCACCTCCACCCCCCTGCCCATACACACACCCACTCCCCTCCCACCGCACACCCGCCTCCCCTCCTCCCCTTCCACTCATGAAGAGGAAGGGGGGGGGAATGCTGGGGGGTGAGGGGAAATGAGCCGCACCTGCGCAGTTAGGGGCTATGAGTGAGTGGTGGAATATTGTTTTGGGGGAACGGGTTGCGTTGGGGGAACAGGTGAGTGGTGGAATATTGCGTTGGGGAATGGATTGCGTTGGGGGACCAGGCTTCCTGTGGGACTGGGACCCAATGGGTCCCACTTAGTCTAGTATACAGTATATATATTACTAAAACTCTCATCCTGTTTCTATATTTGCCAGTTTGTTTGTAGCTGTATTTGCGCAAAAAAACGGTACACGATAGCGCTTCAATTTTTGCACCACCTTACCATTATCCTGTGATGTCAATTAAACAAGTTTTGTTCAGATTGATAGTATATTTTACATTATTCATTGTGGGGGGGGGGGGGGGGGGGGGGGGGGGGGGGGGGGGCCGGGGGGGGGGGGGGGGTAGAAAAGGGGAGGTTACATTTTTTAAAAATCATAATTTTCACTGTGGTGGGGTGGGATAGGGCGAGCTTTCATTAAAAAAAACATCGCAAGTTTCATTGTGGGGGGAAGTCTCATTTTTTTTTAAATCACGATTTTCATTGTGAGGAATGGGATAGGAGGGAGGTGAGGAGTGGGGGAACAGGGGGGATAGAGAGGGGCAGGGAGATGGTGGGGGAGGTAAAGGGGGAGAATGGGGGAGGAAGGGGGAGGTAGGGAGTGGGCGATGGAGGGAGAGGAAGGCAGTGGCGGAGGTCTGGAGGGAGGGTGTAGGTTGGGGGTGTGGGGGGTAGGGAGGGGAGAGGGGTTATGGAGGGATGGATGGAGTGACAGGATAGGGGAAAGGAGAGGGAGTAAGAGGTGAGGGAGGGAGTGGGGAGGGAAGGAGGAGAGGGGAAAGAAGAGGGAGGGTGAAGGGGAGGGAGTACTGGGGGGTGAGGGGGAATGGAGGAGGATAGGGGTAGGGCGAGGCGCAGTTTGGGAGGGTTACTGTGACTCGCATCTCAACGGGGATCTCAGGAGTCACAATGGGAACCCTTCAGCCGCACCTGCACATTTGGGGGCTATGGGTGAGTTGCGGAATGTTGCGTTGGGGAATCGGGGCCCAACAGGTCCCACTTGGTCTAGTCATTTTATAAACCTAACAGGTCTCTGCTCAGCCTCTGGTGTTTGAAAGAAAATAATACCATCTCACTTTATAGCTGAAACCTTCTAATCCAGACAGCATTCTGGTAAACCTCCTCTGCATCCTCTCCAAAGCCTCCAAATCTTTCCTGTAAGGGGACAACCAGAACTGCATGCTGCACTCCGAATGTAGCCTGACCAAAGTCTTACAGAGCTGCTGTGATTGCATGTGGAGTCAGAAGAGATTGCACATGCTGGAATCTGAACAAAATACAAACTGCTGTAGCAAGTCTGTGGGTCAGGGAGCATCTGAAGAAGTTTACCGACTCAAAATGTCATCTGTCCATTCCCTCCATAGGTGCTGCCTGACTGGCTGAGTTCCTCCAGCACTTTGTAATTTGATCAGTTTCTTCTCAGCTGTCATCAGGCAACTGAACCATCCTACCAACAAGGAGAGAGCAGGCGGGAACTAACATCTACCTCATTGAAGATCCTTGGACTATCATTATTTGAACTTTACTAGATTTTATCTTGCACTAAACATTATTTCTTTAATCCTGTATCTGTACACCGTGGATGGCTCAATTGTAATCACGTATAGTCTTTCCGCTGACTGGATAGCATGCAACAAAAAGCTTTTCACTGCCAATAAACTAAACTAAACTAAATTAACTAAAACTAAGATAAACTAAACAAAACAAAACTACTGGATTGGATAAGCCCTGGGTAGCTGACAAGGGTGTTTTTGAAAAAAGTGGACAACCTCAGAAGATTTGTACCTGACAATTCAGAACATATTTGGTCAGATTCAGTCCATCTCCAGGTATCAAATGCCTGTACCTGCTTATGCATCCAATCTGAAATTGCCTTCACAAAATCTTAGCTACCAACCTCACACCGCAGTGGTGATTTATCTAGTCTGAAGAAGGGTCCCAACCAGGAACATCATCTGTCCATTGCCTGACTTGTTAAGTTCCTCCAGCAATTTGTGTTTTGCTCAAGATTCTAGCATCTGCAGTTTCTTGGACCTCCTGCTAGGAAATGAGACGGGACAGGTGGCGGAGGTATGCGTTGGGGAGCACTTCGGGTCCATTGATCACAATACCATTAGTTTCAATATAATTATGGAGAGGGTCAGAAATAGACCTAGGGTTGAGATTTTTGATTGGAGAAAGGCTAACTTTGATGAGATGCAAAATGATTTAAAAGGAGTGAACTGGGACATTTTGTTTTATGGGAAGGATGTAGAAGAGAAATGGAGGAAAAACTCATATGTCAGGCTGTTATTCATCGATTACAGCTCGGCATTTAATACAATCATCCCCTCCAAGCTGGTTACCAAACTCGCAGAACTGGGTCTCTGCGCATCCCTCTGCAACTGGATCCTCGACTTCCTCATCCACAGACCACAGTCTGTTCGTACTGGTGGAAATGTGTCAGCCTCGATAACAATCAACACGGGAGCACCTCAAGGCTGCGTGCTCAGCCCTCTGCTGTACTCATTCTATACCCATGACTGCGTAGCGAACCACAGTGCGAACTCCATCATCAAGTTTGCTGACGACACCACTATTGTGGGACGTATCACTGATGGGGATGTCAGAATACAGAAGAGAGATCGAGCAACTGACCATATGGTGCCAGCGCAATAACCTGGCCCTCAACACCAGCAAAAACAAGGAACTGATTGTGGACTTTGGAAGGAGTAGGAGGGGGACCCACAGCCCCATTTATATCAACGGGTCGATGGTTGAAAGGGTCAAGAACTTCACATTCCTGGGCGTGTACATCTCTGACGATCTTTCCTGGTCCGAGAACACTAACGCACTTATCAAAAAAGCTCATCAGCGCCTCTACTTCCTGAGAAGATTACGGAGAGTCGGTTTGTCAAGGAAGACTCTCTCTAACTTCTACAGGTGCACAGTTGAGAGCATGCTGACCTGTTGCATTGTGACTTGGTTCGGCAATTTGAGCGCCCAGGAGAGGAAAAGACTACAAAAAGTAGTAAAAACTGCCCAGTCCATCATCCTTCCATCGAGGGGATTTATCGCAGTCGCTGCCTCAAAAAAGCTGGCAGTATCATCAAAGACCCACACCATCCTGGCCACACACTCATCTCCCTGCTACCTTCAGGTAGAAGGTTCAGGAGCCTGAAGACTGCAACAACCAGGTTCAGAAATAGCTACTTCCCCAAGCCATCAGGCTATTAAACCTGGCTCGGACAAAACTCTGATTATTAATAACCACTTTCTGCTATTTGCACTTTATCAGTTTATTTATTCATGTGTGTATATATTTATACCATGGTATATGGACACATTTATCTGTTTTGTCGTAAATGCGTACATTTTCTGTGTGCTTAAGCAAAGCAAGAATTTCATTGTCCTATACAGGGACACATGACAATAAACTCACTTGAACTTGAACTTGAACTCTACACGGACCCGTCTGAAAGTCTTTTAAAATGCTATTATAGTATCTGCCTCAACTACCTTGTTCTATACACCAATCACCCTCTGTATGCAAATGTTGCCCCTCGGGTAGGTTCTGTTCCTTGTTCCATGTTCCACACTAGTTCTATCTCCTACTTTTGTATCCTTTCCCTGCACACAAGTGGCAATTTACAGAGGCCAATTAACATATTTGGGTGGCAGTGAGGGAGCACGCACTGTTTTTGTTTTTGTTTTTTTGTTTTTGTTTTATTTAACCAAAAATAATTTAATCTATTATTAAAATGTTATTTACAGTACAATATAAAACAAAACACGTCAAACAAATATACTAAATGAACTACTATATAACAATATTACAATCCACATTGAGGATGACTCTCACACCACGCTGAGCCCAGCAGTCCCAGAAATCCCCCAGTGTGCCAGTGGACAGCGCGTAGTCCCTCTCAAGTACCACCCGGGCACGGACGTAACCCCAGAAAAGGGGCGGGCAGCCGGCTCGGGCAGAGCCCTCTTCAGCCTGGCGCCGTGACTCGCGGATGGCCAGCTTGGCCAGGCCCAGGAGCAACCCAACCAGGACATGTTCAACCCTACCCTCTCCCCTACGCACACGGTGTCCAAAGATGAGTGGGCTGAAAGATGGCAGATGGAGTTTAATGCTGATAAGTGTGAGGTGCTACACCTTGGCAGGACAAATCAAAATAGGACGTACATGGTAAATGGTAGGGAATTGAAGAATACAGTTGAACAGAGGGATCTGGGAATAACGGTGCATAGTTCCTTGAAGGTGGAATCTCATATAGATAGGGTGGTAAAGAAAGCTTTTGGTGTGCTAGCCTTTATAAATCAGAGCATTGAGTATAGAAGCTGGGATGTAATGTTAAAATTGTACAAGGCATTGGTGAGACCGAATCTGGAGTATGGTGTACAATTTTGGTCGCCCAATTATAGGAAGGATGTCAACAAAATAGAGAGAGTACAGAGGAGATTTACTAGAATGTTGCCTGGGTTTCAACAACTAAGTTACAGAGAAAGGTTGAATAAGTTAGGTCTTTATTCTCTGGAGTGCAGAAGGTTAAGGGGGGACTTGATAGAGGTCTTTAAAATGATGAGAGGGATAGACAGAGTTGATGTGGATAAGCTTTTCCCTTTGAGAATAGGGAAGATTCAAACAAGAGGACATGACTTGAGAATTAAGGGACAGAAGTTTAGAGGTAACATGAGGGGGAACTTCTTTACTCAGAGAGTGGTAGCGGTGTGGAATGAGCTTCCAGTGGAAGTGGTGGAGGCAGGTTCGTTGGTATCATTTAAAAATAAATTGGATAGGCATATGGATGAGAAGGGACTGGAGGGTTATGGTATGAGTGCAGGCAGGTGGACTAAGGGAAAATAATTGTTTGGCATGGACTTGTAGGACCGAGATGGCCTGTTTCCGTGCTTTAATTGTTATATGGTTATATGAGGATGTTGGGTGTGGAGTGCAGCCAGGAGGCTGGAGCAGCCCCTTTAGATATTGGAACAGGGGCTGCAGCCTCACACACTCCATACACACGTGGAACACAGACTCGTCCAACCCGCAACAGTGGCAGGTGGCTGGCGAGTCTATGAACCGCGAGAGAAACAGGTTGCAGGGGTCTCCTTGGTGCAGTACCCTCCCCCTCCTGGTCCTAAAGGGGAAGAATCCCTGCGTAGAGGGACCCCCACTGAGGGTCCCCCTCACGACCGAAAGGCAACACCGACCACCATTTAGTGTCTGGACGTTGGACCAGGGTGAGGAAGGGCAGGGTGTGGAGGAGGAGCCCATACAGGACACGCCTCCCTGCATCTCGGAGGGAGATGAAGGGTGTCGAGGAAAGGCGGCTCATGTTGTGTGGGACCGGCTCCCGGGAAGGATTACGGTGCCTGTGTCCGACGAGTACTTCCGGTTGAGCAGGTGAGGAGTGGGGCAGAGTAAGGGGTTCGAGCCTCTCACAACGGAGCCATCGCGGAGGGGGGCCTGGTCGACAGCAACCAGGTTCCAGACCCTCAGCAAGTCCTGGTAGAAGATACAAGATACAAGATACATTTATTTGTCACATGTGCCAGATGGCACAGTGAAATGTGATTACCATACAACCATACAATAAAAATAACAACACACGATAGAATTCAACATAAAAACATCCCCACACATCAGAATCAAAGTTTCCCACTGTGAGGGAAGGCACCAAAGTCAATCTCTTCCTCTAATGTTCCCCAATGTTCACCCCTGGTCGGGACCTCCCCGAGCCCTACGCAGTCGCCGCTACGGGCGGCCCGATGTTCAGGCCCGCTCGCCGCGGTGATGTAATTCCGACGTCGGGGCTGGGGGACATCCTCAGCGGCGTGGACACCAGAGTCGGCCACCTCCTACCGGAGTCCGCGGTTCCCAAAGTCCGCAGGCGGAGATGCAACGCTGGCGGCCCTCGGCAAAGGGCCCCAGGACTCCGTGATGACGGTCAGTGCTGCCCGCGTTGGAAGCTCTCCCAAATCGCAGCTCCACGATGTTGGACCAGCGGCCCAACGCTCCGGAGCTCCAAACGGCGATCGAGGTAGGGATCGCCCGCTCCGCGGTGAATTCAGCGCTGTGCCGCCGCTGTTGTCGCTCTGGTCTGGTTCCCGGTCCCCGGCAGGAATGATCGCTCCGATCCAGGTGGTAGGCCGCGAGGAGGGGGGCGAGAATGCAGTACGGCACGGCTGACGCCCACCATCGGGATCCATTGAAGGCAGCGGCCCTGTTGGAAAAAGTGCGTCACCAGCACGTGCCACCTGGGAGGATGCCCTGAGTACAGGTATCTCTGCAGGGTCCTGAGGCGGAGAGCCGCCCACTTGGTGCAGATGCACACCAGCGACTGACCACCCTCCTCGATCGGGAGACTTAGGACCGCTGCAGAGGCCCAGTGCTTTCCCTTGCCCCAGAAGAAGTCCACCAACTTCTTCTGGATGATCCCAGCAAAGGTGGCTGATGGGACCAATGTGGTCAATCTGTACCTGAGCATGGAGGCTCCCAAAACTGCTGCGTCAGCTCCTCTCCAGCCCAGCTATCTTGACTCTCCGGGTCTGGCGAGCTGCAGACTCGGCTGGTCTTTGCTGCTCCTGCAGCAACAAAAGGGATTTCCGCTATCTGTTGTTGGAATCCCCTTATCCTCGCTGGTCTTGCCGAGAGAAAGGAGGAGGCTCTGTCAACTCCAGGTTCCAAGGCCGCAGAAAACCGAGCCGGTGTAGAATTCCTCCCACATCATAGAAAGCCCGGTCAGTAACGACGAGGCAGTAAGGGGCGGTTGTTCTGGACACAGATGTAAAGTCCTCCCCCTTTTTGGTGCCAGTTTCTTAGCAGACGCAGTAGTGGGAGATACGCAATTTGATAACAACGCACCCAACACACAGGAACGTCTTAAAGTAAATTTCTGCAGAGTTGCAGCGATACACGAGGTGTTTATAGGTACTGCTGTACCTCATCCAAAGTCCCAAAATATGTTTTAAACAACAAAATAGAGTTCTGATCCATGCACATCTGAGCGCCGCGGTGTGGGGGGGGGGGCGGGTGTGGGGGGGGGGGGGGGGGGGGGCGGTGTGGGGGGGGGGGGGGGGCGAAATGGGGGGGGGGGGGGCGGGGGGGGGGGGGGGGGGGGTGGGGCGGGGCGGTGTGGGGGGGAGGGCGGTGGGGGGGGGGGGAGGGCGGTGTGGGGGGGGGGGCGGTGTGGGGGGGGGGGGCGGTGTGGGGGGGCGGTGGGGCGGGGGGGGGGGGGGGGGGGGGGGGGGGGGGGGGGGGGGGGGGGTGGTGGGGGGGGGGGGGGGTGGGGGGGGGGGGGCGGGGTGTGTGGGGGGGAGGGCGGTGTGGGGGGGGAGGGCGGGTGGTGGGGGGGCGGTGTGTGGGGGGAGGGCGGTGTGTGGGGGGGGGGGTGTGGTGGGGGGGGGAGGGGGGGGGGGGGGGGGGAGGGCGGTGTGGGGGGGGGCAGTGAGGGAGGGGCGGTGTGGGGGGAGGGCGGTGTGGGGGGGGGGGCGGTGTGGGGGGGAGGGCGGTGGGGGGTGGGGGGGGGAGGGCGGTGTGGGGGGGGGGGGGGTGGGGTGGGGGGGGGGGGGGGGGGGGGGGGGGGGGGGGGGGGGGTGGGTGGGGGTGGGGGGGGGGGGGGGTGGGGGGGGAGGGCGGTGTGGGGGGGGCGGTGGGGGGGCGGGTGTGGGGGGGAGCGGTGTGTGGGGGGGGGGCGGTGTGGGGGGGGAGGGCGGTGTTGGGGCGGAGGGTGGGGGGGGGGAGGGCGGTGTGTGGGGGGGAGGGCGGTGTGGGGGGGAGGGCGGTGTGGGGGGGGGGGGCGGTGTGGGGGGGGGGGCGGGGTTGGAGGGCGCCCACTGGGTGGGGGGGAGGGCGGTGTGGGGGGAGGGGGGTGTGGGGGGGGGCGGTGAGGGAGCATGGTGGGGGGGGGGGAGGGCGGTGTGGGGGGGAGGGCGGTGTGGGGGGGGGGGGTGAGGGAGGGGGAGGGGTGGGTGGAGGGGGGGGGGGGGGGGAGTGGGGGCGGGTGGGGGGGGGGGGGGGTGGGGGGGAGGGCGGTGTGGGGGGGGGGCGGTGTGGGGGGGCGGGAGGGAGGGCGGTGTGGGGGGGAGGGAGGGGTGGGGGGGGGGGGGGTGTGGGGGGGGGGCGGTGTGGGGGGGGGGGGGGCGGTGAGGGAGCACGGCGGTGCGGGGGGGGAGGGCGGTGTGGGGGGGGGGCGGTGTGGGGGGGGTGGGGTGCGGTGTGGGGGGGAGGGCGGTGGGGGGGGGGCGGTGAGGGAGCACGGCGGTGTGGTGGGGGGGGAGGGCGGTGTGGGGGGGCGGGCGGTGGGGGGGGGGTTGTGGGTGGGGGGGGGGGGCGGTGTGTGGGGGGGGGGGTGGGGGGGGGGCGGTGAGGGGGGGGGGCGGTGTGGGGGGGGGGGTGGGGTGGAGGGCGGTGTGGGGGGGGGGGCGGTGTGGGGGGAGGGTGGTGGTGGGGGGGGGGGCGGGTGTGGGGGGGGGGGCGTGTGTGGGGGGGCGGTGGGGGGGGCGGTGTGGGGGGGGCGGTGTGGGGGGGAGGGCGGGGGGTGGGGGGGGGGGCGGTGTGGGGGGGGGGCGGTGAGGGAGCACGGCGGTGTGGGGGGGGGGGGCGGTGTGGGGGGGGGGCGGTGTGGGGGGGGCGGTGAGGGCACGGCGGTGTGGGGGGACGGCGGCGGTGTGGGGGGGGGGGCGGAGGGCGTGGGGGGGGGGGGTGTGGGGGGGGGGGGCGGTGTGGGGGGGGGGGCGGTGTGGGGGGGGGGGGTGGTGGGGGAGGAGGGCGGTGTGGGGGGGGGGGGCGGTGAGGGGGGGGGGGCGGTGTGGGGGGGGGGGCGGTGTGGGGGGGGGGGGGTGTGGGGGGAGGGGGGGGGTGGGGGGGGGGGAGAGGGGGGGGGGGGGGGGGGTGGTGGGGGGGGGGGGGGCGGTGTGGGGGGGGCGGGGGCGGGTGGGGGGGGGGGGGGCGGTGTGGGGTGGGAGGCGGCGGGGACAGGGGGGGGGGGGGCGGTGAGGGGAGCACGGCGGTGTGGGGGGGGGGCTGTGTTGGAGCGCCCACTGTGTGGGAGGGGCGGTGAGGAGGGGGCGGTGTGGGGGGGGGGGGGGCGGTGAGGAGGGCGCGATACTGAGGGCGTGCATCCCTCCTCCTTAATCGCTGCCCCTCCCCCTTGAGTACAGGTTCAAGATCCGAGCTGCATCATTCTGTCCGCTCTGCAGTGTAAGACTTCATTAAAACACTTGAAACTTTATATTTCCAAAATGTCCTTGGGGAACTGACACAGCATTTTCAAAGTTACTGATGGCTTCACACAAAATATTTTCCATTTGCAGGAACTAATGAGGCCGTACACCAGGGAACAAGTTGAACATTGGTGGGAATGCTGTATCAGCCCTGGCTTCAATATTGCAATCTGCCTCTGCAGGGTCAGGCAGAGCTCCCTGGCTGTGCCAAGAGTATTGGTCCACAGAACTGGTCAGTGTGCCATGGCTGGTGTTGAGATCAGGCTTGGTTATGCCCCTCTCTATTCCAGCTTTCTGCCACCACCCCACTGCCCCACAACACCACAATCACTCTAAAGGAGTGTCTCGACCCGAAGCTTCATCTATCCATGTTCTCCAGAGATGCTTCAGTTTAGGAACGAACTACGGATGCTGGTACATACTTGTTAAAGAAAACTTTAAAACACAGCACAAAGATCTGGCAAGACCATATAACCATATAACAATTACAGCACGGAAACAGGCCATCTCGACCCTTCTAGTCCGTGCCGAACACGTATTCTCCCCTAGTCCCATATACATGCGCTCACACCATAACCCTCCATTCTTTTCCCGTCCATATAACTATCCAATTTATTTTTAAATGATAAAAACGAACCTGCCTCCACCACCTTTACTGGAAGCTCATTCCACACAGCTACCACTCTCTGAGTAAAGAAGTTCCCCCTCATGTAACCCCTAAACTTCTGTCCCTTAATTCTCAAGTCATGTCCCCTTGTTTGAATCTTCCCTACTCTCAGTGGGAAAAGCTTATCCACGTCAACTCTGTCTATCCCTCTCATCATTTTAAAGACCTCTATCAAGTCCCCCCTTAACCTTCTGCGCTCCAAAGAATAAAGACCTAACTTGTTCAACCTTTCTCTGTACCTTAGTTGCTGAAACCCAGGCAACATTCCAGTAAATCTCCTCTGTGCTCTCTCTATTTTGTTAACAATCAAGACTTTATTCAAAATGCCAAATACAGTGATGACTAGGAGCATTCTAGGAGATTGCCCAACGAACAAAGATTCCTGCTCCTTATATACAGACTTTCCTTTTGATGTTCTGTTTTCCATAGCAAGCATCTTAGGAATTCTCCTTCTTCTCAAATGGTTTTACAATACTCACAGACCATTCGCCTCTGGAAAACACAGAACAGTAAACACAGTCAAATGTTACCCTATTACAGATAAGCAAATGTCCTGTTATCCTTTCCAGCTTATTTTTTTTATGATTGCCATTTGTCCTTTGACAACCAAGAACAGAATCTGACGACGACCGACAACCAGAACGGCCCCGGTAGGCCCGACTCACCCCACAGGCCTCCCAGGGTACTCAGTGAAGCCGGGCGGCGAGGCCTGCCTGGGCCGAAGGAGCCTCAGCAATGGCGGCAATGGTAGCCTCGGTGGCGGTAGCGGGAGCCTCGGTGGCAGTGGGGCCTCACGGTCGATGAGTGTGGGGGGGAGGGGAAGACAATGGGGACCAGCGTGGGGGGGACCACTGAGAGTGACGGTCGGAGAACAAAGGGGGACCCGGTGTGGGGGAGGGGGAGCACGCTAGTTTAGAATCTTCTTCCCAGGGGATAAGCCTGTGTTTGTTTGTTTTTTTTGTTCATTTGTTCCGGTGAAGGCGTGGTGCACATGGCAGCCAATCAGTCGCATGTCTTTTTCTTTATGCCTTCACTTTTAATTTCAAGTTTTTGTGTACCTTGTGTGTTGTTACTGTTGACAGACCAATTTCCCTCTGGGGATGAATAAAGTTTTCTCGTTATTGTAAAGTAAACTGCAATGTCAGCTACGCATGCGCAGTTTCAACCTTCTTTAAAGCACAGAGTTATTATAATGCCTGAAGTGAACTTTAAACATTTTGGGCACTCTACCTATCCCGATCCCTTCTGTCATCTTGAATTTTGCAATTTATCTTTGTCAATTCCCCCCTTTTGTACTTTAACCACAAAGCACAAATATTACTTCCAATTTATTAAAAGGTTCATGAAGCCATGCAAATCCTTACAATTCATTAATGCTAACAAGTACACATGTGATCACAAAGCACTATTTGTAGGGTAACCAAGACCCTTCTAAATATATGCATCCCAAAACCCTTGGTGCTCGAGGCCCCTGTTCTTTCAGAAAAAGGGACTTTGTTCCATCATCCTCAAGCAACAACATTTAAGAAGCGCAAAAGTGACTTACACTAACTACTAGGATAATGATAACAAAAATAATTTTATTTAGAAGTCTCGTGACAAGACCATGAAGAACCCGCCAGCCTGCGTGCGAATCAATACATCGTCGCATGGCGCTAGTTACGGATGCATTCGGAAATGCTCTGTCAGGTAAGGTGTTTTTTTTGCAGGAATGGTGCAGCGGGTTCGGAGTAACTGGCAGGCGCGACCTGCACAGTAATCTCCTCCAAGGCTCCGAAATGGAGCAGCCTGTCGAACCAGGCTCGGAGACACTGGCAGGCGCGACCTGCACAGCAACCTCCGTTTAAAGCTCCGAAAGGGAGCAATTTGTCAAGCGTGGGGCCGAAGAGGTGAACAGACACGGCCTGCACAAGTAACTGCGCTGACGCTCCGATAAGGAGCGACTATTTGAACCGGGCTCTGAGACACTGGCAGGTAAGGTCCGCATACAAACGTCTGTGAAAGCTCCGAAATGGAGCAGCTTGACGACTTGGGCTCGGAGACACTGGCAGCATAGTCTGTACAGTAACCACCGCTAGCTCTGTAAAAGAGCAGCTTGTCGACCCTGGGTCAGGCAAGACCAACTCGGAACTGGCTATCCAAAAGGACCATATTGGCCAGGGAAGCACTGCCTCAACACCTAAGATTAAGGTTATCAGGCTGCTCACAAGAGTGAGGACAACTGAGTGAGAGGGGGTGGTGCACTGCACTGATACAGGCAGTTCAATTCAAATTCCCTCAACACATGCAAAATACTTTCAGCTCATGGCTAAAAAAGGGCTGCCAGCACTCTGGAACATAATTTGCCATCCTCTCGGGGATAGGTAAACCAGTAAAGGCCGAACTGGCAAGTGGCATTATTACTTGACTTGCAGGTTCATGATGTAAAACAAATAAATAAATATAACAAAAGCTCCGAAAGGGAGCAGTTTGGTGACCCGAGTTCTGGGAAGGCCAAAGCCAAAACCGCAAAAAATGTCCAAAACGACAATACTGGGCAGGATGGTACTGCCTCAACATCCATTGAGGATATCATCTGTCTGCTCTCAAAACTGGAAAACCTGATTGAGAGGCTGGTCGAAGGGAATGTGCTCCGCACACTGGTGACCAATACAGGTAGTTCCAGTCAGATGTCTGCGGCAGCAATACCTGGTTCAGGGTTGCATTATGATATCTCCCACTCAGAGGAGGTGCGCTTTGAGGATTATTACGTGTCAGTGTCGACAGTGAACTCGAATTCCCTCAACAAGTGGATGATATGTCTCTTTATCTCCCCCCTCGACTCCTTTCAAGGACCCAAACAGTCGTTCCAGGTGCGACAGAGGTTCACCTGCACCTCCTCCAACCTCATCTATTGCATCCACTGCTCTAGATGTCAGCTGATCTATATCGGTGAGACCAAGCGTAGGTTTGGCGATCGTTTCGCCGAACACCTCCGCTCGGTCCGCACTAACCAACCTGACCTCCAGGTGGCTCAGCATTTCAACTCCCCCTCCCATTCCGTATCCGACCTCTCTGTCCTGGACCTCCTCCATGGCCAGAGTGAGCAGCACCGGAAATTGGAGGAACAGCACCTCATATTCCACTTGGGGAGTCTGCATCCTGGTGGCATGAACATTGAATTCTCCCAATTCTGTTAACTCTTGCTGTCTCCTCCCCTTCCTACCTCTCCCTCAGCCCTCGGGCTCCTCCTCCTCCTTTTTCCTTTCTTCTTCCCACCTCTCCCCACCCCGTATCAGTCTGAAGAAGGGTTTCGGCCCGAAACGTTGCCTATCTCCTTCGCTCCATAGATGCTGCTGCACCCTCTGAGTTTCTCCAGCATTTTTGTGTACCTTCGATTTTCCAGCATCTGCAGTTCCTTCTTAAACAAGTGGATGATATGCTTCAACTCAAGTCTGAAAAGGAGCTGCCGGCACTTGTGACTAAATTTGTCATCCCCTCGGGGATAGGAGAACCATTAGAGGAAGAACTGGCAAGTAGCATTGGTTACTTGACTTCTCGTTAGCTGAATGAGAAGAACATGCAGGACACTGCTGGAAAGTATGCTAGATAACTGCCAGACACTGGAGGCTCAGAAGGTTAATGCTACCATTTGTGGCAATCTGAATGGCAAAACAAAGTCAAAAGACTTAAAACTCCAGCAAATTCATAGATTTCTCACAAGAGGGATTACGGCCTTTGCAAGGTCGGTGGAGGGAACTCAGCTGTCTGATTTGCAGTAGACGCCTTAGCACTTCTGTGTAATGCACAGTTTGAGCTCAATTGTGTTGCAAAGGATGGTATAAGACCTGAGATCAACCCAATATATGCTCATTTGTGTAAGGCAAGTAATGTGCAGTCTGCAAGTATCTCTGGAGAAGATTTGGGCAAGCAAGTAAAAGACTTGCAAGAGGAATTCAAGGCTGCGGCAGGTGTGGTAAAGACACCCTTTGTGGGTAAGACTCCCGTTTACCGGCATGCATATACCGGCAGAAACCGCTACACTGTTGGAGCACCAGGCCTACATAATTAAGAACAAGCCAGGGGCCTTTTTTTATGCACAGGTTCACAGCGCTCACCATGGAGGAATCGCACTCCACATACTCAGTATCATTCCCCAGCAGGCCACGATGCCAGAGCCAAAGGGACAGAACAAAATCTAGGGTCAGTTGACTCTATTGATCAACCGCCTAAGGCCATTTTGGTGGTGTCAGTCTCAGAGATTGCTGGATCTTGGTGGCTGGTGGTAGTAATCACCTCTCGCCTATTATTTTATTGGCAGCCTTAGTGGTTTTTATAGCAAGTTATTTCTTAGAAACTGCCTTAATCACACCTACAGCCACTGTCTGTCTCGTCAAAGCGACCAAGAGGTGTAGGCCGTTGAGGTATGCGAATATTATTAATCAGTCGCATGAGATATGCTGACGATATTCAAGTTGGAGGTAGATTAAGACTGTTCCAAACAGGTGGAGACAGATAACCTCTGATCCTTTCAGTTCAGTTCATAAATGGTTATAAGATTGAGTTTCTGGCTGATCAATTTCCTCCACGGCAAGAGAAGCCAAGACTCCTGTACATACGGTCTAAAGAGGAAACTATGAAATAGAGAAACTACACAAAAAGGGTGTGATTGAGCAGTCTGGCCATGAACTAGAAGGGTATATTTCTAATATTTTCTCAAGGGTGAAGAAAAATGGAGGATACCGAATCATCCTAGGATTTGGCTAGTCTGAACACGTGCTTGGCATATAACCATATTAAGACGGATATTTTTCATTTATCAAAATAGATGATTACAGAGGATTGCTTTATGGCCCAAATCGATCTCGAAGATGCATCACCAATACACGAGAGTCACAGGATATATCTGAAGTTTATCTGGCAGTTGTGGCAATTTTAGGCTCTACCTAAAAGGGTTGAGTTCTACCTAGGGTTGAGCAGCCCTAGGTTATTCTAAAGCCAATGTTGCCCTACTCAGATCTAAAGGGTAAATTGTCATGGGGTTTAGAAACATAGAAAATAGGTGCAAGAGTAGGCCATTCGGCCCTTCGAGCCTGCACAGCCATTCAATATGATCACGGCTGATCATCCAACTCAGTATCCTGTACCTGCTTTCTCTCCATACCCCGTGATCCCTTTAGCCACAAGGGCCACATCTAACTCCCTCTTAAATATAGCCAATGAACTGGCCTCAACTACTTTCTGTGGCAGAGAATTCCACAGATTCACCACTCTCTGTGTGACATTTTTTTTTCTCATCTCAGTCCTAAAAGACTTCCCCTTTATCCTTAAACTGTGACCCCTTGTTCTGGACTTCCCCAACATCGGGAGCAATCTTCTTGCATCTAGCCTGTCCAACCCCTTAAGAATTTTGTAAGTTATAGAAAGTTATGAGGGGATCCCCCCCTCAATATTCTAAATTCCAGCGAGTACAAGCCAAGTCTATCCAGTCTTTAACCATATAACCATATAACAATTACAGCACGGAAACAGGCCATCTCGGCCCTACAAGTCCGTGCCAAACAACTTTTTTTCCCCTTAGTCCCACCTGCCTGCACTCATACCTTAACCCTCCATTCCCTTCTCATCCATATGCCTATCCAATTAATTTTTAAATGATACCAATGAACCTGCCTCCACCACTTCCACTTGAAGTCTTTCTTCATATGAAAGTCCTGACATCCCAGGGATCAGTCTGGTGAACCTTTTCTGTACTCCCTCTATGGCAAGAATGTCTTTCCTCAGAATAGGAGACCAAAACTGTATGCAATACCCCAGGTGTGGTCTCACCAAGTACAACTGCAATAGAACCTCCCTGCTCCTATACTCAAATCCTTTTACTATGAATGCTAACATACCATTGGCTTTCTTCACTGCCTGCTGCACCTGCATGCCTACTTTCAATGACTGGTGTACCATGACACCCAGGTCTCGTTGCATCTCCCCTTTTCCTAATCGGCCGCCATTCAGATAATAGTATACTTTCCTGTTCTTGCCACCAAAGTGGATAATCTCACATTTATCCACATTATACTGCATCTGCCATGCATTTGCCCACTCACCCAACCTATCCAAGTCACCTTGCAGCCTCCTAGCATCCTCCTCACAGCTAACACTGCCCCCCAGCTTAGTGTCATCCGCAAACTTGGAGATGTTGCATTCAATTCCCTCGTCCAAATTATTAATACATATTGTAAATAGCTGGGGTCCCAGCACTGAGCCTTGCGGTACCTGCCTGCCTGCCATTCTGAAAAGGACCCGTTTATTCCTACCCTTTGCTTCCTGTCTGCCAGCCAGTTCTCTATCCACATCAGTACTGAACCCCCAATACCGTGTGCTTTAAGTTTGCATACTAATCTCTTATGTGGGACCTTGTCGCAAGCCTTCTGAAAGTCCAGATATAACACATCCACTGGTTCTCCCTTATCCACTCTACTAGTTACATCCTCGAAAAATTCTATAAGATTTGTCAGACATGATTTACCTTTCATAAATCCATGCTGACTTTGTTCAATGATTTCACCACTTTCCAAATGTGCAGCTATCCCATCTTTAAAAACTGATTCCAGCATTTTCCCCACTACCGATGTTAGACTAAACTGGTCTGTAATTTCCGGGGTTTTTTTCTTCCTCCCTTTTTAAAAAGTGGGGTTACATTAGCTACCCTCCAATCCTCAGGAACTACTCCAGAATATTAATTTTTGAAAAATTATCACTAATGCATCCACTATTTCTGGGTCTATTCCTTAAGCACTCTAGGATGCAGCCTATCTGGCCCTGGGAATTTATCGGTCTTTAATCCATTCAATTTACTTAACACCAATTCCCGACTAACCTGGATTTCACTCAGTTCCTCCATCTCATTTGAACCCCGGTCCCTGCTATTTCCGGAAGATTATTTATGTCTTCCTTAGTGAAGACAGAACCAAAGTAGTTATTCAATTGGTCTGCCATGACCTTGTTCCCCATGATCAAATAGTAAGATTAAACGAGAACTTACCAGTTTGAAGTTTGATCTGTATTTTATGAGGAGTTACGATGAGGGATTACGTGAAGAACCCGCTCAGCGCGCATGCGCGGCATACTTCAAAGCAGCGGTGTGGAATCACAGATAGACACAGTTATTGAAGTAAACATAGTAAAGAAAAGGAGACATCAGTTATCAGTTTGACCTACATCATGAGGGTGGGAGCGGAGGGCACGTAATCCCTCATCGTAACTCCTCATAAAATACAGATCAAACTTCAAACTGGTAAGTTCTCGTTTAATCTTACTATTTTACTTTGGAGTCACGTGAGTGACTACGTGAAGACTTCAAAGCTCTGTGATTTCAAACCGTGTAACAGTTTTATTTCACTCACTGCCGAAGTTCTTGAGGGAGGAAGTGTTATCGTAATCAACCAATGAATCTGTTTTTCGAGAAACAAAAAAAGGTATTTATTAACAATAACGAAATAAATTGCGCCCCCGGGCTTAAATTAAATATTTGCAGCTTGTAATATTTTCTCTGCAAATAAATCAGGTTTCGTCAACGGCTTGTTATAAAAAGTTCTGAATGTCGTTTCCTTCGACCATCCTGCTGTATTCAGAATATGGTCAACCGGTACGTCCATTCTCTCGGCTGTTGATGTAGATGCTGCCCTAGTGGAATGAGATTTAAATGTATTAGTATCTATTCCTGCAGCCTTCAGTACCTGTTTGAGCCATCTTGAAATGGTTTGGCTCGTTACCCGGCCATGAGGTTTCTTGTGGCTGACCCATAAGGCTTTTTCACTCCCTCTGATATTGTGGGTTGTGTCTATGTAATGTTGTAGATGGGTCACATCACACAACCGTGGCTCTGGTGGGTAGGCCTGGAATACCACTACTTAATTAGCTGTTCCTGGCCTACTTTGACCAGACCCTGTATGATGAATGTGATCTGATCTGGGGTGGTCACCATGTTGTCCAGCCTCAACTTGTGTAGTGACTGGACCCTCTGAGCGGATACAAGTGCCATCAACATGAGCGTCTTTAGTGTAGCTTGCTCGAGGCCGAGGGATCTGGCTGGTGGTCATTCCCTGAGGTATGTCAGGACCACACTGATATCCCAAATATGGGTATACCTGGGCTTAGGGGGCTTGATATTGTAAATGCCCTTCATCAGTTTTACCACCAGTGGATGGGATCCCATTGCCTGTTGGCCTGGCGCTGGTTTGAGATAAGCAGAAAGAGCGCTGTGTTGATGGCACTGTAGCTGATCCCTTCATCGTGGTGTAGATAGGCCAGGAACTCCAGTACGTTGGTGGCTGTGGCTGTTGCGTACATTGTCCCTGTTTCCTGGCAGTACTTCTCCCATTTTTTGATGCTGGTTAAGTACTGCCTCTTGGTGGATGTTCCAAGGGATGCCGACATGGTGGTGATGGTTTGTTCGGACAATCCCAGTTCCAGGTAAGGTCTGTTCAAAACCTGCAACCCAGGAGTTTAATTTTCTCATGGCATGGGTGGCTTATGCCTGATACTGGGTGAGTTAATAATCCTGGATCACTGGGAAAATCATTGGTGATTCAACCACCATGTCATGCAGAACTGGGAACCATGGCTGTTTAGGCCAGTCGGGCACCATCAAAATACCAGAAGCAGAGTCCATCTGTATTTTGCGAAGTACCCGACTGATGAGGCAGAAGGGAGGGAAAGCATAGAAGGAGAAATTTCCCCAATTTCCCCAATTTCCCCAACCCAGCGTGAAGGCATCTACCGCTGCTGCCTCTGGGTCTGGTTCCCAAGCGACATACATAGGTACCTGGTGATTTAGCCTTGATGCAAATAAATTGATATCTGGCGTGCCATATTGCTTAATAACTTTAGCAAATACTTTAGGGTTTAACATCCATTCGATGTTGTCATTGAATTTGCGTGACCTGGTGTCTGCCACTGTGTTTAGCTTACCTGGTAGGTAAGTAGCTGATAGCCAAATATGTCTTTCGACACACCATTGCCAAATTATGTTGACCAATTTGTCGCATGATAATGATTTTATGCCGCCCATATGGTTAATATAAGCCACCACCGTAGTATTATCAATTTGTAACCGAACATGCAAGTGCTGCATATTAGATACATATGCTTTTAAACCATAAAAGGCGCCCAACATCTCTAGATAGTTAATGCCCAGTGTAAGTAGTAATGATGACTCTAGGTTAGTCCATCTACCACCTGTGCTGGATATGGAGTTAGTCGCTCCCCAGCCTTGAGCACTGGCATCTGTTTGAATAACTAAAGTAGGGTTAGTGATGATGATAGGGCTGAAACTATGCCAAATGTTTTCTGCCCCCCACTGTAGCTCTGATATTGCTTCAGTGGGTAATTTCATGACACGATCATAGTGGCCTGTATGTCGTTTTAGTGCCTGTACCTTTGCTCTTTGTAAATTTTGATAGTGCAAAGGTCCGAATTGTGTAGCCGGAAATGCTGCTACCATTTTCCCAATTACTCTTGCTACTTGTCGAATAGTTGGTCGCTCGTTGACCATTAAATTGTTGCATGATTGTGCCAATTCAACCATTTTTGCCTTTGGCAAGGTAACAGTCATCTGGACTGAGTTCATTGTGAAGCCCAGGCAGTCCATGATAGTGGATGGCTTCAACTTAGATTTATCTGGATGTAGGACGAACCCCAGAGTTTCGAGGAGCTGTTTTGTAGCTGATACTGCTGCCACGGCCAATTTCATCGTTTTTCCTACTATCAGAATATCATCCAGATATGCCATGACAATATGTTTTTGTTTTCTTAGTATTGCCTTGGCTGGTTTCAATATTTTGGTGAATAATCTTGGGGCTGAAGTTAGCCCATTGGGCAATGCTTCATACTGCCATAGCTGCCCCATCCAGATAAATTTTAGGTATCTGCGATGATCCTTGTGTATGGGTACTAGATGGTAAGCATCTTTAAGATCAATGCTTGCCATGAAGTATCCTTTGTAAATCAGTTGTTTGGCAGTAACAAATGTCTCCATTTTGAAATGTATATACTTAACAAACTTATTTAGTGAGGTTAAGTCAATGATGATGATAATAATAATAATAATAATAATAATAATAATTTTATTTATAGAGCACTTTAAAAACAAACATAGCTGCAACAAAGTGCTGTACATCACTAATCATTGACAAAAAAGTTAATACACACCAAAAATAACAATCAAAAGAAATAGTAGGAAAAGACATGTAAAATAAAGAAACATCAAAAACACCACAAACAGAAGCAAAGCCTCAGGCATGGTCAAAAGCCAGGGGAGTACAAATGCGTTTTAACACTGGATTTGAAGATGGACAGTGAGGGGGCCTGTCTGATGTGCAACGGCAGGGTGTTCCAGAGTGCCGGAGCAGCAACAGAGAAGGCTCTATCCCCTCTGAGCCTCCAACTAGACCTCGGTACCTCCAGGAGCAGCTGACCAGCTGACCTGAGGGACCGGGCAGGAGCGTATGGGTGGAGCAGCTCAGAGAGGTAAGGTGGGGCGAGCCCATTCAGAGATTTAAAAACAAATAACAGTATCTTAAAATGAACCCGAAAGTGCACCAGGAGCCAGTGTAGGGAGGCCAGAATTGGCGATATGTGCTCCCTCTTTCGAGTCCCTGTTAAAAGGCGAGCAGCAGCATTCTGAACCAACTGGAGACGAGCCAGTGAAGAACGAGCAACACCAAAATAGAGCGCGATGATGCGACATCCACCATCTTTTCTGGTCTTAGTGAATATATTCGATACAAATTCCAAAGGTTCATGTTTGGTCTTTTCGATGACCCCCTTTGTGATAAGTCTCACCAGTTCAGCTTGTCCCTCACGTTTCTCTTTGGCGGAGGGAGAAAATACCCTTTGGGGCCAATGTTGAATTGGCGGCGATTTTTCTGACATGAATTGTATTTTATATCCACTAATGCTGTTGAGTATATACTTGTCACTCGTGACAGTATCCCATGCTTCTTTGAACAAGTGTAATCTCCCCCTGTTAGTAAAGAACCCTTACTCTCTATATGCTGGCAGGAACCAGACCCACCTACCTCCATGGTTATTGGCGTCTCTTCTGTTTTCTCATGTTTTTGAAGGCTTTGTTTGTCTGACGTGCTGGCGATGTTGGGGGGTGGCGCATTTTCCATGGGGTCCGCTCTGGGCCCTGATCTAAAAAAGATCTTTGGGGATAAAATGCGGTCCCCGAGCTTTTACCAGTCCCATATTGAGGACGTCGACTAGTGGATGCCGTGGGGTGCTGCCGCTTGGGTATTGTAGGTCTTGGTTTGCTCGTCCCGGGGCCTGCCCTCATGAGGCTGAAAGTTTTCGATGCTTCTTCCATGTCCCTCACCTTTTTGGTGAGGTCCTTCCCGAATAACAGAGCGTCCGTCTCTGCAGCTGGGGCTTTGCACAACCCAGCAAATTTGGGATTGAGGGCAGGTCTTATGATTTCCCGCCGGAAGTTGTTAATTTCAAACTGAGTGTTGCACATTAATGCCAGTACGTCCTGCTGGGAGGTATCCATCTCTGTGCTGTCCACAGAACGAGCAAAGGCTGTGATGGCTGACGTCAGGAGCCTTAGGGTCCGCTGTAGCTTGAGTTCATGGTTACGAATGTGTGACCCCCATGTGCCCCCAGATTTAGCTGTTCACAGTCAGCACTCTGAGGGCCTCACAGTTCTCTGGTGCTGCGTAAAGATCTAATGCCTCAGCAAGCACCTTCTCCTGCAAGGGCTTATTGGAAAGATGATTTATGCTGGCCGCCAATTTCAGTTCCAGTGGTCTTCCAGCACAGTACATAGCGGTCCACTACACCCAGCAGCTCTTCCTGCTCCTGCACCCCTTGCATACTCCCGATCTCGTCCGCCAGCCCCTGTTCCAGACCACCAGCCCAGCCCTGGTCACCAATGCTAGCCTCCAGTGATGAGGGAGCAGAGGGCAGTGCACAAGACACTGTGGAGGGGATGCCTGATCTCCCTCCGCGAGAGCGCTCTTTCTGCGCATCCCGCTGGAGCAACTGCTCCAAGAGCCGTTGTATGTGGCTCAGGCGGCTGTCTCTCCTCCGTTTAGGTGGAGACATGTCCCTGTCCGACGAATCGGAACCCACCGGCCGGTTGGTTTCCCTGGTGGATTTTTTCCCAGTCCGCTGTTCAGGCATTAGTGGGACTGGGCTTGGCTCGGTGTCGGGGATGGTGGAGCGCTTTATGAGCGGTCCTGCCGCCAGTTGCTGCCCCCCTGAGATTGAACGCTCCTCTGGTGGAGTTGAGCGGGGGGCAGTTCTCTTTGAGAGCTTTTTCTTGAGTGCACTCATTTCTGTAAGCAGAAAACACACACACAACTCTCCTTCTCCGTTAGACTCCACACCTCAGTGTACTTACCTAACGGTCTTTTTTTAAACTGCAGCGGGAGAGCCTAACTCCAGCTGCCGCCGCTTGTTGCACTGCTAGCGTAATGCCGCGCATGCGCGCGCTGAGCGGGTTCTTCACATAGTCACTCACGTGACTCCGAAGTAAAATCACCTGTTTCTGACTACAAGGGACCTACATTTGTATTAACTAATTTTTTCTCTTCACATATCTATAAAAACTTTTGCAGTCAGTTTTTATGTTCCCTGCCAGTTTTCTTTCAAAATCTATTTTCCCTTTCCTAATTAAGTCCTTTGTCCTCCTCTGCTGGACTCTGAATTTCTCCCAGTCCTCTGGTAGGCTGCTTTTTCTGGCTAATTTGTACGCTTCACCTTTTATTTATTTAGTTATTTTTTATTTATTTCAAACAGAATAAAAGAATAAAAAGCAAGTGTGAAACAGCATACAATAAACAAAATAAGAATATTTATAAAGTGTCATAAATAATATCTATAAATAAATGAAATCGTATGTGTCCGAAAGGAGCAGGAAAAAGCCAAAGCTTATGAATTCCCACTCCTTATTCAACTGCTTGTAATTATCTTATACAAATTTAGCAGCTATATGTACACCATATGTACACCAGCCACTATATGTACACCAAATTATTTACATTTAAACACTAATCAAATATTTACAAAGTCATATAAAAAAGAAAAAAAGAAAAAAAGAAAAAACCCTCAAATACTATACAGTATCTTAGTCACATATACAACCCATCACTCTATAATCACCCTTCCCAATACAATCAGTATAACAAATATCCCACTCACAATCACCTATCCTTCTCCCAATATCCTTTTAAAGAAGTGTTTTTGTACATCTTTTTAAACTGAATTATGCTTGTGCTACGTTTTATCTCCTATTCCAGACCATTCCACAAATTCACACCACAGATTACTATGCACATGCTTTTAAGAGTTGTTCTGACATTGAGTTTTTTTTAAATTATGTTCCCCTCTCAAATTATACCCACCCTGTCTTTCCATAAACAGTTTTTGTATATTTCTTGGAAGTAAATTATTTCTTACTTTGTACATGATTTGCGCAGTCTTAAATTGAACCAGATCGGTGAACTTCAGTGTATGTGATTTTAAGAATAATAAATTGGTATGTTCAAGATATCCAACGTTATTGATAATTCTTATTGCTCTTTTTTGTAATGTGCATAATGGCTGTAGGTTGGTTTTGTAGGTGTTACCCCATATCTACACACAGTAACACAGATATGGCAATATGCGTGTATTATACAGAGTATGTAATGATTTGTGGTCCAGAATGTGTCTTGATTTTCCCACTATTGTTATAGACTTTGCCAGTTTTGCTTTGACGTGGTTTATATGTGGTTTCCAGCAGATTTTGTGGTCGAAGATCACACCAAGAAATTTATTTTCATATACTCTTTCCATACTTATGTTATCTATTTTCAATTGTACTTGAGGGTTTGTTTCATGTTTTCCAAATAGCATAATCTTTGTTTTGCTTAAATTTAGAGACAATTTGTTGGCATCAAACCACTGTTTTAATTTATTCATTTCTGATGTGATGACCTCCAAAAGCTGCTTCAAATTGTCACTGGAACAAAAAATATTCGTATCATCGGCAAATATAATCAATTTCAGTATATTTGATACTTTGCATATGTCGTTAATGTACATTATGAAAAGCTTTGGACCTAACACAGACCCTTGAGGTACTCCACAAGTTATGTTCATGTGAGTTGATTTATGTTCACCTAATTCTACAAATTGTTGCCTGTTTCTTAAATAGCTTCTCACCCAATCCAATCCAACCCCTCTGATGCCATACCTATCCAGTTTCATGAGTAAAATGTCATGATTTACGGTTTCAAATGCTTTTTTTAAGTCTATGAATATTCCCACTGCAAGTTTTTATTATCTATGCAATTTGTGATTTCCTCGATTAGTTCCATTAGTGCCATAGATGTTGATCTGTCTGTCCGGAATCCATATTGACTGTCGACCAAAAGCTTATGTTTTTCAATGAAATTGTCAAGTCTTTCTGTAAAATGTTTTTCAAGGATCTTGGAGAATTGGGAGAGTAAACAAACAGGCCTGTAATTTGTGGAATGATGTCTATCCCCAGTTTTATATAATGGTATTACTTTAGCTATTTTCATTTTGTTTGAAAATTTACCGGATTGAAAAGACAAATTACAGATATGAGTTAATGGTTCTGCAATTTCTTCAATAATGTTTTTTAATTATAGTCATGTCAATATCATTCCAATCAGTAGAGGGTTTGCTTTTACATTTTCTTACAGTGTCTATGATTTCTTTTCCTTCGACTGCTCTAAGGAAGATAGAGCTATTATTTCTATCCCAAAGATCAGTATCTGCCCCTTCTTTTGTTTCTGGGTCATTAATTTTTTCTGCCGAATCTGGTCCCACATTAACTAAGAATTTATTAATACCATTAACCGCATCATCCATATTATTTATTGTCTTTTCTTCCTCAATAAAACTCAGGGTAGCCTGTATTTTTGGATCCATTTCTAATAATACTATTTAGCACGTTCCATAAACCTTTCATATTGTTTTTATTATTCTCTAACATTTTATTATAGTATTCTTTCTTACATATCCTCATAATATTGGTTAATTTATTCTTATATTTTTTATATTTATTTTCTGCCTCTGAAGTTCGATATTTTATGAATTGTCTATATAGTGTGTTTGTCTTGTTGCAGGCATGTTTTAAACCCTTAGTGATCCATGGACTATTTGTTTGTTTTTGTCTATCACTATATTGTTTCATAGGACAGTTTTTGTCATAAAGTGATTAAAAAATATTTAGAAATTCATTGTAAGCTTTGTCGACATCTTCACCCTCATATACTGCCCCCAAATTCTGTTTCAGTAATTCATTCGTAAATGCATTTAAGTTTTCTTCGGTTCTCACCCTTTTGTATTTGAAATGACTGGTGTTCCTAGGTTTCCTATAACTATAGTGATAAACAATAAAAACAGGTAAATGGTCACTGATGTCACTGTATAATAGTCCGCTTACTGTATTGTTTTCCATAATGTTTGTGAATATGTTGTCTATTAATGTGGCACAATGAGAAATAATTCTACTCGGTCTGGTTATTCTAGGATATAAACCCATACTGTACATAGTATTGATGAATTCTTCTGTCATTTAATGCTTTTTTGGATTCAACAGGTCAATATTGTAATCCCCACAGATGAACATAATCTTTTGTAATGATTTTGTAAACATGTTTTCCATCCAATCTTTAAATATTTCAATACTGGATCCAGGAGCTCTGTATATACAGCTCACAATAACATTTTTGGTCTTTTCCATACAAATGTCTACTGTAATACATTCCAACAAATCATCAACAGCAGTTGTCATGTTCTCCACCACCTTATATTTCAGTCTTTTATCCACATAGATCTTTTGTTTTGATGCTATCCCTGATTTCCCTTGTTATCCACAGATGCACTACCTTCCCTGATTTATTCTTTTGCCAAACTGGGATGAACAATTGTTGTAGTTCATCCATGTGGTCTTTAAATGCCTTCCATTGCATATCCACCGTCAACCTTTTAAGCATCAATTGCCAGTCTATCTTGGCCAATTCACGTCTCATACCCTCAAAGTCACCTTTCTTTAAGTTCAGGACCCTTGTTTCTGAATTAACAATGTCACTCTCCATCCTAATGGGCCACGCACAACAAGACTGCTAGCTAACCCTTCCTCATTACTCAATACCCAGTGTAGAATAACCTACTCTCTCGTTGGTTCCTCTACATGTTGCTTTAGAAAACTATCCCACATACATTCCAAGAAATCCTCTTGCTCAGCACCCCTGCCAATTTGATTCACCCAATCTATATGTAGATTGAAGTCACTCATTATAACAGTTTTACCTTTGTTGCACGCACTTCTAATTTCCTGTTTGATGCCATCCCATTATAGATAACATGCTCATTGTAGGGAAGAGATCATGTGTCACAGAGTTAGCTGTTTCGCAAACCAAGGCACACCTAGAATATCTAGGGTTTGTTATTCATCCAGGAAAGTCCATACTGGAGGCGACAAAATCTATTACATGTCTCATTTTTGTCATAAACTCTGCAGATATGTCTGTGGCCGTACCCACAGATAAGAAACAGAACATTGTAGAGGCATGCACAGGGTTATAAATATCGGACGATGCCTCCAAAGATAATTCAAGATGAGGCAACATGAATTATAGTAGTGCCAAATTGGCCTACTCAACCATGGTTTCCATTGTAAATAGGTCTGCTGAAAGAAGCTCCTATATTTGCTCACAGACACGAGCAGTGCTTGTTCAACCTATCACTCGTGCACCTATCACTGCATGGTTGTATGGAAATGTTTGTGAAGAGACACATGTGAGCTACTTTTAAAAAGAAGTAGCAGAGGTTTGTGGGTTTCTTTCTGTCTGGTTTTATGAGAAGCGACTAAGTTATAGTGCAATTAACACTGCTCGTACTGCTTTGTCATCGTATCTAGTACTAGAAGTGGGACAATCCACCGGTGACAAAGTTTGTGGAAGGTGTCTTTTATGTGAAGTCTCTAAAGCCAAACATACAAAGTAGTCTGGAATGGGAAATCAGTATTAATTTTTAACAAAATTGACATCAGTTGTATCCCTAACGTTGGAGCAGTTACTCTTAAGTTAGTTATGTTGATGACACTTATTTTAGCATGAAGAGCTCAATCTTTACGCAATCTCCGTCTGGATACTCGGTCATATCTGACAAGAGGGTAGCATTTTATGTGAACTAACTCATAAAGCAGAGCAAGCACGGTTGGGTACAAGTTGGAGTTGACAGCATACCCACCAGATCGGAGATTGTGGGTGTTTATTACGTGAAAAGGTACATTGAGGTTACTAAGAACCTATGAGATGAAGGAAAAGTTTCTTCATAGTTATAAAATAGTCTCACATGAGATTGTTAGTGCAGACTATTTCAAGATGGATAGAGTGTAAGCAGCTGAAAGCGGGAGTGAATACAAATAATTCAAGTCACACTCTACCAGGGCTGCTGGCACGTCGGCAGCCAATAGAATGGACGTTCCTCTTGATCACATTCTTGCAACAGCAGGAGGCTCAGATGAATGCACTTTCGGAAGTTATAAAATATCGTTGAACATGTCTGGACGATTGCAGATAGAATTCTAGAAAGTGCTACATGAGCTGTTGTCTAACTCAAAGGCAATTGGGGCTGTGGTCCAATTAAGGGCGATGTACATGTATGTAAAGTTAGCATCATGTTGTTAATGGCCCATGTCTTTTCTACCATTTATGGTTTATCTGTGTAGTGTGTTCACATACAGATTGGTTTGCTGCATGAAACCACTGAGCTTCAAAGGCTCCACGTGGTCTCATCACGAGACCGAAATAAAATAGAAAGATTAATCGAGAACTTACCGTTTGAAGTTTGATCTTGATTTTATGAGAGTGAGAGACTACGTGCCCTCCACTCCCAACCCTGAAAGGGCTTTCTCACGGTGCGACCTGAAGCAAGACCTAACAAGAGTTTAACATCGTGGGAACCTTCTGCGATAGCAGTACGGCATTCGTGGACCACCGAGGACCTCCGTGGCGCTAACGGCAGGCAGTCGTGTGACTTGGTAAGGTCGGGAGAAAATTCAAACATTTTTGAATTTCTCCAAGAGTGTCTTGAGCAGCGTTGCAACATTGTATGAGTGCAGATGCCAGTGCGATATCCGTGCGATATCCGTAATGACTCTTGCGAGTACCGTGGGAACTCCTGCAAACGGCAAACCCGGAAGCTTGACAGAAGGGACATAAGGTGAGTAAAAAAGGTGGTCTCAATATCGCCAATGGACCATGTGTCCATCGAGGACGTCCCACCTAATTGTCATTGTTGGAGAATCTTTTTAACAGTAAAAAGACTTGCAGAGATGCCTCTCAGAAAAGCGCAAAGGAAGGGGTCAAAGAGAGTAAGAAAGTTTTTAGCCATGCAGGTAAATGAGGAGGAAACTCAGCAAGAGAGACAGGTGGAGAGGCAAGAGGAGATGCCAGATATACCACTGCCTGTGGGCTCCTTGGAGCATGGAGAGGGTGATCAAGGTGTATTTGAGATTGCCTCCCCAGTAGCTGTTGCCTCCCCAATATCCTCCGCAGACGATAAGGTACGATGGCAGAAGGTAAGGCCATATAACTTCACCAGGGAACAAGAGGGGGAACTGGTGGAGTGGTACCAATGTAATGAGATTCTCTATGATAAATCCAGAGAGGATTATAGAAATAGGGAGAGAAAGCGCAACCTGCTGGAGACGAAGGCTGCGGAGTATCCCCGGTGTTCATGTGAGTAACTATAACAATATATTAGTTTATGTACAGGAGAACAATGTAATGTTATCCATGATTTTAAAACATACAATGCTACAGATGTAAAAGTGCTGTTTTGGCAGTAACCTTTACGACATGACTTCAGAATTAAGGGACAGAAGTTTAGGGTAATATGAGGGGGAACTTCTTTACTCAGAGAGTGGTAGCGGTGTGGAATGAGCTTCCAGTGGAAGTGGTTTGGGGCAGGTTCATTGGTATCATTTAAAAATCAATTGGATAGGCATATGGATGAGAAGGGAATGGAGGGTTATGGTATGAGTGCAGGCAGGTGGGACTAAGGGCAAAAACAATTTGTTCGGCACGGACTTGTAGGGCCGAGATGGCCTGTTTCCGTGCTGTAATTTTTATATGGTTATATGGTTATATGGTTTAATTTATCTTATAAGCCTGTCTGTTCCCTGCAGCTGCAATGTAAAAGTAGTGGCAGACAGCTTTTACACCCTCATTGTTTGAAGTAGGGATCATGTCTCTAAAAGAGCCATTAAATAAATTATGCATGAGGGCAGGCAATTTTCACTTGTAATGCTTGTCTTCAAAAAGGCCATCTGTATTTACCAACTTGTGCTCTGTTATCCAAGAAGAACAAGAAATAGCACATTAAATGCGGAGGGCATGCTCTTAAACATGCCTCTCTTTACTGACCAAAACTTTAATTTAACGGAATAGATCCAATGCTTGAAGTTCTATTTAATTCCAGCACTCTACTTTAATGCAGATGACCAACTTGTGCAATGGTTCGCTAACCAGAGGACCATGTACGGAAAAATCACCGCACTTGGGACCAAATCAGGGACAGCTGGAAACAGACAGACAGAGAGGAATAGGTGGATAGAGGAGAGGTGGCGTTTCCTATCAGGGCATATTGTGCGTGCAGTGACCAGGACTAGCGCACCCAAGGTCATTTTATTACAACAAATTTTTGATGTCTGGAGGCTCTGGACACCATGTGTAAATGACTTCATGTAATTCCTACAGGAAAAACACATCATTGAACAGCCGTTAGATGATCCTCTGGAAGGGACTTCCACACCGAGCCCATCCACCAGCCAACAGCACCGCAGTAGGCACAGTGCAAGCATAGACCTCACCACAGCTGGAGGTGCTGAAGAAGGGACAGATGTAGACAGCATTAGTAGTGTGAGTATATAAACTTGATGCTTATTGGACAATGCACCCACCCTGCTTTTTGATGATTTTTATATTTGCGCTCTGAATTTTAAGCTCCATAAAAGTATTCAAGACTGCCAAAGATTGTTGCAGGAAGGACGCGTGACACAAACGGACTTCACGAACAGGACATTCGAGTTCTGTCGCTCAATGATGAAAGATGACATAAGTGATGGTGAATGGGATTATTCATGGAATATGATAAATGGTGCGATCACTTATAGAATTAACAAGGTATAGATCTATTCTTAAAATTATTCCCTTCATTCAGCGTCATAAAGCAACATAGTTTTAATGTGTGGTGTTGTCTGTGCAGTTAATGAAAGCACGTGCACCTCAGGAGCAGCGTCCACTGGTTCCTCAGCCTCGCCCGCCTCACTTCTATGACCAGGTATTAACAAAGATATGTGCGCTTCCCAAACTTGAATCATAATCTGTGTTTTTTTTACATGGACTAACACATAACTCTGTGATTCTAAAGTACACAGACAGGCCCTATGGATTGCCGCGTGCAATGGGGGGACATCCAGCATTCCGTGCTGAACAGGTAAACTATTGTGTTTAGTGCGATATAAATTAAAAAAAAATCATTAGCATCCGCATATGGACAACAACTTATTCATGAGTTGTGTTAATGAGATTCAAGAGAAGAACTCTGATATTAAAAGGGAACTTTAATGGAAGTTCCCGCAATTGTAAGGTCCGTGAGAAATTTTTCACATGTGCTTCTTAATTTCATTCTAGAGACACTCACCATCACCTCTGATGTTTGCAGAGCTGCAGCCTGCTCGAGATCCACCTTTGCCTGTTGCTTACGGAGAGGTCCGTGGGAAAAGTCCTTTTCAAGAAAGTGCAGAAGGTTGCGCTGACGTCAACTACCCCAATTAACCCTCGGAAGCTGATAATATTTTTTGTGGTTTTTCAAATAACAGTTTGAGTTTTCGTTTATTTTATTTGTTGGCCACTCACCATTTGGTGTGACATCTATAGTCCTTTGTAAATGTCTGTATGTTAATTGATGTGTCCTTTACTCTTGTGCATATTTTTTTTCTGTAGGTGGCCCCACATTTTATTATATCCTGAAGTGTGATAAAGCTTTTACCTCAGCATTTTGATTGTTATTGCTTGTTTACCTCCCTGCTAAATAAATATATTTTTGACTATTAGCTTGATGTCTGCAAATCGTCATTAATACATCACTGCAAGATGAATGTCTCTAATGTTATAATCCCTATCATGCTGAAACACAAAATACCTTGATGGAGGTGATATAATCACATTTTCACTCATTAACATTTTTGAGTGTGCAGGACCCTGAAATGCTCAGCTATTTAAACGTGTTCTTCACCTCTTGGTAGAAAATGAAATAAGACAATCAGCACGGTAAATGTGATACAAAGTCTTTATTCCTATTTGACAATATAAGAAGACGAATTCTGTCACATATTGAGAGGAGATGCATCACACAAAACATTTGTCTGTAAAAGGGCCTCGCAAACACGAAATACAACAAATGAGGCACGCGAGATTATTTAACACACATTATATCCATCAACCTCCGCTACACGCGTGAACTCAGGCATTTAAAGGGACAATGCAATGTTCTAAACGGCAGGTTTTGCGGACGAACATCTTATAGGAAGTAATTATCAGAGAACCACACTAGGAAGTCAGCTTATAACATGCAGTAGTGTTCCTGTGGTCGGCTACCCATCAATATAGCTGTCCTGCCACGGCACACTCCCCAATTGTGAATTGTAGTAAGCGCAGAGATGGTCTCTTTGCTCTTTCACACTGGCTGTGCCCGAGTTACCTCTCAAACGCTGCAGTGAGACCATTTTCAACTTGTTCGCACCACTTCTCCAAGCACCTAGTGTTACTTCCCCTGTGTCACTGTCCACTATGTCACCGTCCTGGATGGATGTTGCTGATCCAGCAGCTGCACCTCTCATTCGGATCAGGTTGTGCAGAACACATGCTGCATATACTATACTCTCCACATTCTTGGGCCTCTGCTCCATTGTCTTGAGCAAGCATCTAAATCTGTTTGCCAAGATGCCAAAATAATTTTCTACTACCCTCCTGGCCCTTGACAGCCTGTAATTGAAGATCCTCTGTTCCCTAGTTAGATTCCTCTGTGGATATGGCTTCATAATCCAGGGCCGTAGTGCAAAGGCTTCATCAGCAACCATCGCATATGGGATGTCCGGGCTGTCTTCTCCTGACAGAGGTTCTGGATCAGGCATGCCTGCTGTTCCACCTTCCATTTTCTTTCCAAGCCATGTTTCTTTCCAAATCCGGCCATCACCAACACTTCCAGGTGTGCCCACATCCACATACAGGAAGTTGTAGTTATAATCAACCACCGCCATGAGTACAATTGAGTGGAATTTCTTGTAATTGAAATAATTTGTGCCACCTCCGGGTGGTTTACGAATTGCCACATGCTTGCCATCCAAAGCCCCACATGTGTGAGAAAAGTTCCACCTGTTTTCAAACCCCAGTGCAACTCTCTTCCACGCATCTGGTGTAGTGGGGCATTCCATCACTTCAGCTGAATAAAATTGGATGATCGCCTCACAGATAGACTTTTATAAGAATCACCTGAGGCCAAGTAGCGGAGGGTGATTGCTATGCGCAACCCTGGTTCCAGTGCCTTTCTCATTACAGTGTCAGTCTTCTTCAGCAGAGGTCCCAAATTATTCTTTAACTCATTAAAGAGCTCTGGTGAAATTCTCACAAAGTTTTTGAATGCACTTTTATCCTCTTCGAACAGCACATTAAGCAGTTGCTCATATTGTCCAAATTGAGGTCTCCGTTGAAACATGGGCTTAATCCAGTGAGACTTCCTCTTAATTCTCTTTGTAATTAATCTCACCCTTCTGCCTTCACGCAAGCGTTTTCGATGCATATGTAGCGCTAATGCATACAGCACGTCCATGAAAATAACAACCAGCCTGTACTCGAACCTACTTTGTATAGGCATGTCTGCAAATGAGCCAATTCTACGAACGGAGGATATTTTTATAGTGTGTGAAAAAAAGTGACATCATTTGTGCCACGTGATTAACTACACTACAGTCCACGATGTTCATTCACGATTAACGGGAAAGATCGGGAGACGGACAAGTCACTCGCAAAAATGACAGAATTGCAGAGTACCGTGGGAACTCTTTATCTACCTCCCGCTATATCGTGCGGAACTCTTGCTGGACCACGACCACTTCACTCTGGTGACATCTTGCATCAGGTCGCACCGTGAGAGGAGGCCATTCGGCCCTTCGAGCCAGCACCACCATGGCTGATCGTCCCCTGTCAATAACCCGTGCCTGCCTTCTCCCCATATCCCTTGACTCCACTAGTCCTTAGATCTCTATCTAACTCTCTCTTAAATCCATCCAGTGATTTGGCCTCCACTGCCCTCTGTGGCAGGGAATTCCATAAATTCACAACTCTCTGGGCGAAAACGTTTTTTCTCACCTCAGTTTTAAATGACCTCCCCTTTATTCTAAGACCGGCCCCTGGTTCTGGACCCGCCCAACATTGGGAACATTTTTCCTGCATCTAGCTTGCCCAGTCCTTTTATAATTTTATATAACTCTATAAAACCCCCCTTATCCTAAACTCCTGTGAATATAATCCTAGTCTTTTCAATCTTTCCTCATATGATAGTCCTGCAATCCCAGGGATCAATCTCGTGAACCTACGCTGCACTGCCTCAATCACAAGAATGTCCTTCCTCAAATTAGGAGGAAGTGGATTAGGAAGAGGAAGAGGATTTCTTGGAATGTATGCGGGATAGTTATCTAAATCAACATGTAGAGGAACCAACGAGAGAGCAGACTATTTTAGACTGGGTATTGAGTAATGAGGAAGGGTTAGTTAGCAGGTCTGGCAGGGTTAGTTAGCAGTCTTGTTGTACGTGCTCCCTTGGGCAAGAGTGACCATAATATGGTTGAGTTCTTCATTAGGATGGAGAGTGACATTGCTAATTCAGAAACAATGGTTCTGAACTTAAAGAAAGGTAACTTTGAGGGTATGAGACGTGAATTGGCCAAGATTGACTGGCAATTAATTCTAAAAGGGTTGACGGTGGATATGCAATGGAAGATATTTAAAGACTGCATGGATGAACTACAAAAATTGTTCATCCCAGTTTGGCAAAAGAATAAATCAGGGAAGGTAGTACATCCGTGGATAACAAGGGAAATCAGGGATAGTATCAAAGCGAAGGATGATGCATACAAATTAGCCAGAAAAAGCAGCATACCGGAGGACTGGGAGAAATTCAGAGACCAGCAGAGGAGGACAAAGGGCTTAATTAGGAAAGGAAAAATAGATTATGAAAGAAAACTGCCAGGGAACATAAAAACTGACTGCAAATGTTTTTATAGATATGTGAAAAGAAAGAGATTAGTTAAAACAAATGTAGGTCCCTTGCAGTCAGAAACAGGTGAGTTGATCATGGGGAACAAGGATATGGTGGACCAATTGAATAACTACTTTGGTTCCGTCTTCACTAAGGAAGACATAAATAATTTTCCGGAAATAGCAGGGGACTGCGCGCGGGTCAAAGGAGTTGGAGGAATTGAGTGAAATCCAGGTTAGCCGGGAAATGGTGCTGGGTAAATTGAATGGATTAAAGGCCGATAAATCCCCAGGGCCAGATAGGCTGCATCCCAGAGTACTTAAGGAAGTAGCTCCAGAAATAGTGGATGCATTAGTAATAATCTTTCAAAACTCTTTAGATTCTGGAGTAGTTCCTGAGGATTGGCGGGTAGCAAACGTAACCCCACTTTTTAAGAAGGGATGGAGAGAGAAAACGGGGAATTACAGACCAGTTAGTCAAACATCGGTAGTGGGGAAACTGCTAGAGTCAGTTATTAAAGATGGGATAGCAGCACATTTGGAAAGTGGTGAAATCATTGGACAAAGTCAGCATGGATTTACGAAAGGTAAATCATGTCTGACGAATCTTATAGAATTTTTCGAGGATGTAACTAGTAGCGTGGATAGGGGAAAACCAGTGGATGTGGTGTATCTGGACTTCCAGAAGGCTTTCGACAAGGTCCCACATAAGAGATTAGTATACAAACTTAAAGCTCACGGCATTGGGGGTTCAGTATTGATGTGGATAGAGAACTGGCTGGCAAACAGGAAGCAAAGAGTAGGAGTAAACAGGTCCTTTTCACAATGGCAGGCAGTGACTAGTGGGGTACCGCAAGGCTCAGTGCTGGGACCCCAGCTATTTACAATATATATTAATGATCTGGATGAGGGAATTGAAGGCAATATCTCCAAGTTTGCGGATGACACTAAGCTGGGGGGCAGTGTTAGCTGTGAGGAGGATGCTAGGAGACTGCAAGGTGACTTGGATAGGCTGGGTGAGTGGGCAAATGTTTGGCAGATGCAGTATAATGTGGATAAATGTGAGGTTATCCATTTTGGTGGCAAAAACAGGAAAGCAGACTATTATCTAAATGGTGGCCGACTAGGAAAAGGGGAGATGCAGCGAGACCTGGGTGTCATGGTACACCAGTCATTGAAAGTAGGCATGCAGGTGCAGCAGGCAGTGAAGAATGCGTATGGTATGTTAGCTTTCATAGCAAAAGGATTTGAGTATAGGAGCAGGGAGGTTCTACTGCAGTTGTATAGGGTCTTGGTGAGACCACACCTGGAGTATTGCGTACAGTTTTTGGTCTCCAAATCTGAGGAAGGACATTGTTGCCATAGAGGGAGCGCAGAGAAGGTTCACCAGACTGATTCCTGGGATGCCAGGACTGTCTTATGAAGAAAGACTGGATAGACTTGGTTTATACTCTCCAGAATTTAGGAAATTGAGAGGGGATCTTATAGAAACTTACAAAATTTTTAAGGGGTTGGACAGGCTAGATGCAGGAAGATTGCTCCCGATGTTGGGGAAGTCCAGGACAAGGGGTCACAGCTTAAGGATAAGGGGGAAATCCTTTAAAACCGAGAAGAGAAGAACATTTTTCACACAGAGAGTGGTGAATCTCTGGAACTCTCTGCCACAGAGGGTAGTCGTGGCCAGTTCATTGTACATATTTAAGAGGGAGTTAGATGTGGCCCTTGTGGCTAGGGGGATCAGAGGGTATGAAGAGAAGGCAGGTACGGGATACTGAGTTGGATGATCAGCCATGATCATATTGAATGGCGGTGCAGGCTCGAAGGGACGAATGGCCTACTCCTGCACCTAATTTCTATGTTTCTATGTTTCTATAAAAGTGGATAACCTCACATTTATCTATATTATACTGCATCTGCCACGCATCTGCCCACTCACTCAACCTGTCCAGGTTACCCTGCCACCTCTCAACATCCTCTTCACAGTTCACATTGCCACCCAGCTTTGTGTCATCCGCAAACTTGCTAGTGTTGCTCCTAATTCCCTCTTCCAAATCGTTAATATATATGGTAAACAGTTGCGGCCCCAACACCGAGCCTTGCGGCATTCCACTCGCTACTGCCTGCCATTCTGAAAAGGACCCGTTCACTCCTACTCTTTGCTTCCTGCCTGCCAACCAATTTTCTATCCATGTCAACACCCTACCCCCAATACCATGTGCTCTAATTTTAGTCACCAGTCTCCCGTGCGGGACCTTATCAAAGGCTTTCTGAAAGTCTAGATACACTACATCCACTTTCATCCATTTTAGTTGTCACATCCTCAAAAAATTCCAGAAGATTAGTCAAACATGATTTCCCTTTCATAAATCCATGTGGACTTAGACTAATCATTTTACTGCTATCCAAATGCCCCATTATTACCTCTTTAATAATTGACTCCAGCATCTTTCCCACCACCGAAGTCAGGCTAACGTCTGTAAACGGTAAGTTCTCGTATAATCTTTCTATTAACCCTTGCTCCAAGGAGGTTCCTATCAATTCCAGCCTACCCGCAACCCATCCCCACAGATACCATGTACCCCTCCTATTACCATCATGTACTGTGGCTGCTTCTTTGCAGGTACGATCAGCCAGGTTGGTGATGTTTTCACTTGCATCAGGGATATACGAGCACAATTCAGAACCTATTACAGCGCGTGGTCCCCATCTTTCTGAGAGGAGGAAATCCAAACCCAGGGGGACTCTCCGGATGACCACTATCTCTGTATTTATTTCTTTAAAGGTTATGGAGGTATCATTAGCAACTTTTTCAAACACAGAGACTAGATTGATGCTGTCTCTGTCCACCTTTCCCACTCCACACCATGGGAATGCATTAGCAACTAACCTTTCATTCTCCATGATATCCCTTTTTATCTATGTTGACTGAGAGTATATTTTTGATAAGGAAATGGAGTGGCGAATGAAAGGCACCTCATAGGCCAAATAACAGGAACCTGACCACTCCTGGGGCTACCGGGCATAAACTTTATGATCATAACCAAATTACCATTGTAGCCCGTATATGATTATACGGAGAGGGGAAACCAAGTGTCCTGAAAAATGTTTCCAGTTCAACTGATAAAGGCCATAACGTGTCTGAATGCCATAATGTGTCCCGCATGTACACCATTATAGTGACCATCAGAGACTTTGAAATATTGTTGGCACAAACTGTTCCCACGGTGTGACCCTCGCCTCTGTTGCCTGTAATGGCAACTTGCCCCCTACAGCCTCACCTATTGATAAGGGAATGTCAGGAACAATTGTACTTGCACTGGTACCAACCCAAGAAAGTGTTTAAGGGGGATATCTCCTTTAAAATGGATCGATGCACATGTACATACCCAACAGCTGGAAAGATTATTTCTTTCTGCATTCTTACAAGCCATATACATCTGCCCACTCACCCAACCTATACAAGTATGCAGCCTCATAGCATCCTCATCGCAGCTCACATTGCAATCCAGCTTTGTGTCATCCGCAAACTTGGAGATGTCACATAGAAACAGAGAAAATAGGTGCAGGAGTAGGCCATTCGGCCCTTCGAGCCTGCACCACCTTTCAATATGATCATGGCTGATCATCCAACTCAGTATCCTATACCTGCCTTCTCTCCATACCCCCTGATACCTTTAGCCATAAGGGCCACATCTAACCAATGAACTGGCCTTAACTACCTTCTGTGGCAGAGAATTCCAGAGATTCACCACTCTCTGTTCCTTTAATTCCCTCTTCTCAATCGTTAATATATATATTGTAAATAACTGGGGTTCCAGCACCGAGCCTTGCGGCACCCCACTAGTCACTGCATGCCATTCTGAACATTTTCTTAATTCCTACTCTTTGTTTCCTGTCTGCCAACCAGTTCTCTGTCCATGTCAATACCCTACCCCCAATACCATATGCTTTAATTTTGAATTGAATTGAATACATTTTATTAGCCAAGTATGTATACATACAAGGAATTTGCCTTGACGCTTTGCTCGCAAGTTTGTAGGCCCCGCTCAGTCATGATTGATCATGGGTGATGCATCCTAGTCGGATGCAAGCCTGGACGATGTCATATGGAGGACAGGCTGTTGCCTATGCAGCACGTCCCCCCTCTCCATGTCGCTGATCAATCCAAAGTAACAGCAGGGCCGTTACAGTTTGGCACCAGTGTTGTCGCAGGAGCTGCCAGAGCGAGATTGTAGACAACGACAAACTGCCTTAGGGGCTCCGACTCCGGATTTCCTTGAGGTTTACTCCTGGAGTCTTTTCTATGACTGGATATGGCCACAAGGCAGTGGAGGTTTTAAATCAGAGTTTTCCCCTCTCCTAGATAGACTGCCTTCCCAGGCTGACGAGCCCCATCTGCTCGTAAGTAACAACACGTAGACAATTAAAAATAAACCATTATAATTTAAACATATGAAGAATGAAATAAAATACCAGAGCAAAAGGAGGCTACAGACTTTTGGCTGTTGAGTAGAGCTACTGCTCGTGGAAAAAAAGCTGTTTTTATGTCTGGCTGTGGCTTTGACAGTCCAGAGTCGCCTTCCAGAGAGAAGTGATTCAAAGAGTTTGTGGCCAGGGTTAGAGGGGTCAGGGATGATCTTACCCGCTCGTTTCCTGGCCTTTGCAGTGTACAGTTCGTCTATGGGGGGGGGGGAAGGTAGCAGCCAACAATCTTCTCGGCTGATCGAACGATGCGCTGCAGCCTCCGGTTGCCGTGCTTGGTGGCTGAGCCAAACCAGACCATGATGGAGAAGGTGCGGGCAGACTCTATGATGGCAGTATAAAACTGGACCATCATTGCCTGTGGCAGATTGTGTTTTCTCAGCTGCTGCAGGAAGTACATCCTCTGTTGGGCCTTTTTGACTGTGGAGTTGATGGTGGCCTCCCATTTAAGGTCCCTGGAGATGATGGTTCCAAGGAACTTAAATGGCTACACAGATGTGACTGTGGTGTTGTTGATGGTGAGTGGGGGGAGGGGAGGGGGAGCTCTCCTAAAGTCTACAATCAATTCCACCATCTTAAGAGCATTGAGCTCCAGGTTGTTGCGATGGCACCAGGATGCCAGCTGTGACACTTCCTGTCTGTAGGCAGATTCCTCCCCATCCTGGATCAGTCCAATCTAAAACTTGAGAAGCTTGACCGAGGAGTTTGTGGAGGTGCAGTCGTTGGTGTAGAGAGAGTAAAGGAGAGGAGAGGGCAAGCAGCTTTGCAGTGCTCTATGCTGAGGGTCAGCGGGTCCGAGATGTGCTTTCCCAGCCTCACCTGCTGCTTCCTGTCTGTCGGGAAGTTGGTGATCCACTGACAGAGAGATTCAGGCACAGTCAACTGGGAGAGTTTGGAGTGCAGTAGCCCTGGCACAATGGTGTTGAATGCAGAGCTAAAATCCACTAACAAAATCATTACATAGGTCCCCTGGCAGACTGGGTGCTGGAAGATGAAGAGCGGGCCTAGGTTCACTGTGTCATCCACTGATCTATTGGCCCGGTATGCAAACTGCAGGGGGTCCAGCAGCGGGATTGTGATATTTTTCAGGTGGGCCAGCACGTCCTTCAAGGGTCTTTATGATTACAGTGGTCATTGCGACAGGCCTGTATCCATTAAGACCAGTAATCCTTGGATTTTTGGGTACGGGAACAATAGTGGAGACTTTGAAGCAGGCAGGGTCAGTACAGGTTTGCAGAGACTGGTTGGAAATGTTTGTGTAGGCATGTGCCAGTTGTTCGCCAGAGAGCTTGAGGGTAGAGGGGGAAACATTGTCTGGTCCTGGAGATTTCCAGCATTTCTGTCACCTGTAGTTTTTCCACGTGCTATTGTTAGTGATGGAGAAGTGGCCAGACTGATGTGGACCAGAAAGGAGGGGGTGCATAGTGGACGAGGGTCCATTCTTTGCAGACTGGAGTCAGGCTGTAAGTGGGTGTGAAGTAGGGTTGCCAACTATCTCGTATTAGCCGGGACATCCCGTATATTGAGCTAAATCGGTTTGTCCCATATGGGACCGCCGTTGTCCCGTATTTGACTGCTACTAATCTGTAATCACCAGAGGGCACGCATACAGACAGATCCTAGATCTGACACAACAGTGTGCGTGCGTGCGTGCGTGCATGCGTGCGTGCGAGCGTGCGTGCGTGTTGCATGTGCTGTTGATGCCACGCATGAATGATTCACCTGTCATCCAATCACAGGCCCCCTAATGCGCATCAGTTGTACGCTATATTTTGTCCGTCTCTGTAACCCCCTCCCATCCAGTCGCACTCCTCTCCCCCTCAATGTCCCGTCCCCCTCAAATTCCCTTCCCCCTCAATGTCCCCTCCCCTCCCAACCCTCTCCATCTCTGTAACCCCCTCTCCCTCAATGTCCCCTTCCATACCCTCTCCCACTCCGTCCTCTCCCTCAAAATCCTCCCTCCTCCACTATCCTCCCCACCGCACCCCTCAAAGCATTGTCCCATCTCCCTCCCCTCCTCTCCTCTCCTCTCCATCCCCTCTTCCTCCCCTCCCCTCCCCCTCCTCACCCCTCTCCCGCACTCCTCGCATTCCCTCCAGTCCCACTGAATCAGTCCTTGGATACAGTCACATAGCGTGGAAAGAGGTTCTTCGGCCCAACACCGACCAACATGCTCCGTCTACACCAGTCCCTTATTGTCTCTTACATGCCCTGTCTACAGCCACCTTTTTGTCCCTTATTTGGGAGTGAGAAAGTTGACAACCCTAGTGTGAAGTGGTGATTGAGGCGGGGTGGGTGGGGAAGTGTCCAGTATTTGGAGACTGGAGCCAAGTTGTAGGTGATGTGAAGTGGTGATTGGGGAGGAGGTGATTGGGTGGGGGTTATGTTTCTGTCTAATTATGTTGCACTCTAATCTCGTGTGGGACCTTGTCAAAGGCTTTTTGAAAGTCTAGATACACCACATCCACTGGCTCTCCCTTTTCCATTCCACTTGTTACATCCTCAAATAATTCCAGATTAGTCAAGCATGAATTCCCCTTTATAAATCCACTACACTAAGTGGGACCCATTGGGTCCCAGCATCACACGGGAGGGCTGGTCACCAACGCGATATTCCACCTCTCCACCAATTCCAATACTGCTCGCCAGTGGGGGCGGGAGGCTGTCTGTTGCGGTATCATGGGTGTTGCGGTTTGAAGGTACTGGTTTCCAGAGGGCTAGTATAGACATTGTGGGCCGTATGGAAGCTTGGGCAGGCATCCAACTGTTGCAACGATTTAAAAAGCCAAGCCAAGGCACACAATTGGGCTGCAGCCACCCGACAACCAAAATTCATTTTGTGAACACAAACTTGTTAAAAAGGGCTGCAGCCACTTTACAGCCGCATCGAGGGGACTCACCGTAGAGTAGACGTGCGTTCAGTGTTATTCGCAGCTCAGAGAACCGTGACCTTCTCGCTTCCTGGTTTGGCAGAGACTGAGAGAGGCACGACACTTCCTGGTTTTATAGTCCCTCCCCCTGCCGCCAGCGGGGGCAGCAGAGAGAATGGGGAATTTTATAAAAACATTAATATCTCTCTCATTTTTCATCGACGGAAAAAATCCTCTGCACTCATACGGCGGAGGGGGGCTCTGAGCGAGGTGGCCAAAAATGACGGCCGTAGGTGGCGGCGTTCTCTCGGAAATCGCAGCACAGTCGACCAAAAGCGATCAAGATCAGAGATTTAGTAATATAGATAGATAGATAAATGCTAACTTTCATCCTATCACTGCCCAAAATATATAATTTATAATTATAATTCAAAACTATTAATTACAATTTTAAATATAATCTCAAAGTATAATGTAATTATATATTATTTATAATGTAATTTTTGAGAAGAAATCTTGGGCAATTGTCCCATTAGATGAGCTTGGTGACTTCAAAAGTAGTGAAATTAAAATTATTATGGAATGATTTGTCCAAGATCTTAAGCACCACAAAACACTAACTAAACTGTGATATAAGGACTTTGAGCTTTGGGAATCTAAAGCAGGTTGTTTGTTACACTAGAGACACTGCAGGCTGCAGATGCTGGAATCCTGAGCACAAATCAGACTGCTGATGGAATTCAGCATGTCAGGCAGCATCTGGTGAAGAAGAAGACAGAGGAGGTTTCGGGTCAGGAGCCTTCTTCAGACTGAGATCCTCCAGTTTTTGTTTATGTTTAGCTGCATACTTTAATAAAACTGTTCCGGACCCTCTTTAAGGTTCTGATATCGTTCCAAGAACTGCAGAGGACCAATCACTGTGCCATGAAAGTGCAATCACTAATGTCTTTGCTTTGTGCCTTGTGTCTGTGGGATGAAGAGAATACCCAGTGTTTCTCTGCTGCCCTGCACAAACACGGCGGCTCGAGTCAAGTGTCGCAGTTGTCACCTGTACAAACATGGCGGCGAATGCGGCTCACCAGCTGCCCCACAGTGAGATGGCCCCGATCACCGGGCTCAGCGGCTGCCCTGCACAAAGATAAAATGACAATAGGTGCAGGAGTCGGCTATTTGGCTCTTTGAGCCAGCACCGCCATTCAATGAGCTCATGGTTGATCGTCCCCTATCAGTACCCCATTCCTGCCTTCTCCCCATACCCCTTGATTCCGCTAGCCCTAAGAGCTCTATCTCTCTCTTGAATGCATCCAGTGAATTGGCCTCCTCCTTCTGAGGCATAAAATGCCACAAGTTCACAACTCTCTAGGTGAAAACGTTTATCCTCGTCTCCGTTCTAAATGGCCTACCCTTTATTCTTAAACTGTGGCCCTGGTTCTGGACTCCCCCAACATCGGGAACATTTTTCCTGCATCTAGCGTGTCCAGTCCCTTAATAATTTTATATGTTTATATAAGATATCCTCTCATCCTTCTAAATTCTAGTGAATACAAGCCCAGTCATTCCATTCTTTCATCATATGACAGTCCTGCCATCCCGGGAATTAACCTGAGGAACCTACGCTGCATTCCCTCAATAGAGAGGTTGCACAGCAGTCGAGGTCACGACCCGTGACCCGTACTGTTGCCACGCAACGCCGTCTGGAGTACACGCGGTGAACGTCAGGTAAGCATTTACTATGGCTGCCAGTACAGACAGACTTCTTCTGACTCCACGCTGACTAGTTCCACACTCGCGGACCCCGGGCCGTCTATCCCCACGGCCAGGGGTGGGGGGAGGGGGAGGTCGTGGTGCAGGTGCAGCGCCGTCAGTGACTGGGTGGGCGGAAGGACCAGACTGTCCCCAACTCTGCTGCAGCTGACGGGGACATTGCCGGGTTTTCATCCCCGTGTGTCCACTGCCCAGAGCCGCGGCCCCTTTCCACCCGGCCCCTTGCGTGGGTGCTGACCCACAGCCCATGATAGTGCGGCCGCACACGGAGAGGGTGGGCAGAGGGTGCCCATGGCCGGACAGCGCTGACACCCGGGGGAGAGTGGGGGCTGTCCCGAGGGATGCACTCATTCATCCGTTTACACCTTGGTGCTCGGGTTCCAAGCAAAGATACTAGAGCATTTGGTTCAGAGCGCTCAGTCACCCTCCACAATTATTTACAGCGCAAAAATTGACCAGTTCGGCAGTTTTTAACAGGTAAGAAAGTACGTGTTTCGTGTTTTAACAGTGTATGCCGGAAGCTGCCACGTTCTCCAAAAGGATTGAGCTGCTCCATGCATTACGCCCTTTGACCCGATGATCTTACATGCAACCATCCTATAATGTCCTTCCTCAAATTAGACCAAAACTGCACACAATACTCTGTCCAACTGCAGAAGGACCTCCTTGCTCATATAGGGAGGTTTCACGGCAGTCGGGTCGCGACCCATGACCCGTACTGTTGCTGTGCTACGCCAAGTGGAGTACACGCGATGAACTGCAGGTAAGTACTTACCATTGTTTCCAGCGTAGCGGGCCCGTTAAAACCCGCCGAAATTGTCCATTTATGCGCTGTAAATAATTATGGAAATCGGGATAAGCATGAGAGACATTTAGCCTACTTCAGAATTCCAAAAGTGAGGACAAATGACGGTAGATAGAAGTGAGAGCTGAAGGAACAACAACAGCCAGAGTGCTTGACAAACATTGGCCGTTTGCTCACTGCATTTCATCAACTAAGGCATTATTTATGTTTTTTCTTGATTCCTTTGGCATCTAAAAAGTTTCAGAAGTGATAAATCTGGTTGTAAAATGTAAAAATCGCCCATGGTTCTCAAGTGGGTTTTTACATACAAAAAAAAAATGCCTCTGAAGCAAAATTTACAGCCAGATTTATCATTTCTGAAACTTTTTAGATGCCAAAGGAATTAAGAAAAAACGAGGAGAATAATGCCTTACTGTTGATGAAATGCAGTGAGCAAACGCAATAATTCCTAATATTTTCAATTCCGATATCTGCACGGCCAATGTTCACCAAGCACTTTAGCTGTCATTGTCCCTTCAGCTCTCGCTTCTCTTTACCTTCATTTCGCTTCACTTTTGGAATTCTGAAGTTGGGTACATGTCTCTCACGCTTACCCCGATTTTTTACAGCGCAGAAATTCAACATTTTGGCGGTTTTTAACAGGTAGGAAAGTACGCGTTTCTTGCATTAATAACATATACCAGAAGTTACGGATGTCCTCCAGATGGATTGAGCGGCTCCGTGCGTCAAGCTCTATGACCCAGTGACCTTACGTGCACATCCCCTATACTCAAATCCTCTTGTTATGAAGGCCAACATGCCATTAGCTTTCTCCACTGCCTGCTGTACCTGCATGCTTACTTTCTGTTTAAGAAGGAACTGCAGATGCTGGAAAATCGAAGGTACACAAAAATGCTGGAGAAACTCAGCGGGTGCAGCAGCACCTATGGAGCGAAGGAAATAGGCAACGTTTCGGGTCCATAGATGCTGCTGCACCCGCTGAGTTTCTCCAGCATTTTTGTGTACCTGCTTACTTTCTGTGACTGATGTACAAGGATACCCAGTAGGTATGTTGCAAAACCTATCTTAAGCGTCACTGTCCAAGCCCGTGTGCGCGATTTTGGCGCCGTTGAGAGGGGTGGGTTTAAAACGCGATTTTGCCTTGGCTATTCAAATCGAGGTTGTTCAGCCTACTTAGTTGCTGACGAAAAATCGCTTGGAGGTTCGTTCGCTGGTGCTATTTTTACATTTAATTGGTTAATTTAATTATTATAGTAGGTTAAAAATTATCCTCTAAACCCGCGACCGCCGACAACGGGACGGATCTCATACAGGGGACAACGGAAGGTAGGTTGTTTATTTTTACATTAAAAAGCGCTTCTTAAGATCTCTTTATACAAAGTTTTATGTTACGAGTAGCTAATTTGGGGCCCCATTAAATCCCGCAGTATTTTTCTGGGCATTTGGGGTATTTAGGCTATAAAATCTTTTCTTAAGCAATAGTAATAATGAGTGAAATCAAGGTACAAATTCACCGCAATGGGAACGTTCTAAACCAGCGTGTTCCACAGAGTTCCACAGGATCCCACTCGAAAGCTGATTTAATTGGCCATTAATTTACAGCAATTGATACTAACTAAATTCCTTTAAAATCCTTTTCAAATGGCAGGCCGACTGAGACCCCAAAGGCTCAGAGGGAAGCTATTTAACTTTTTTCACACTCCAGAGAGTGGTGTTAATCTCTGGAACTCTCTGCCACAGGCTGGGTGAGGGTAGTTGAGGCCAGGAAAGCAGACTTCTAAATTGGCTATATGCAGCGAGACCTTATGGTACACCAGAGAAGGAGTTAGATAAAGTGGTATGTTAGCCCTAAAGGATTTGAGTGGCTAAGGGGATCAGGGGGTAGACCACACCTGGAGAGAACAGGCTCCAAAAATCTGAGGTAGGAATTATTGCCATAGAGGGATACTGAGATTGGGATGTCAGGACTGTCTTATGAAGAAAGCCATGATTATATTGAATGGCGGTGCAGGCTCGAAGGGCCGAATGGCCTACTCCTGCACTTAATTTCTATGTTTCTATGTTTCTATGTTTAGATCCAGTAATTGAAGTTTGGAATTAGCTACAATTGGGTAACTAACTAATTATATGCTTTAATTTCAGGTCATCCAAGTAAGATTATTTTATATTTGTTTCAGAATGCTTCAATCTATGATAACTGAAAATTGCATTCAGTTCTCTTAATTTTTAAGAAAGTTATGGGCTTTAGACTGTCCTCGATCACAGCTTTTTTGTTATGTCCATTGAAAATCAATAGGGAACAAGATGCTAATTTCCGAGTATGAAAATGGCTAAACTTTTATAATACTTGAGATATGAAAGTTAATTAGGTGTCAAATTAAACTTTTTTTTATGCTTTATCTGATGGGATAAATTGCAGACGATGAAGATAGACACAAAAAGCTTTAGTAACTCAGCGGGACATTCTCTGGAGAGAAGGAATAGGTGACGTTTTGGTCGAGACCCTTTCCGAACGTGCTGCAATGTTGCTCACCCCGCACAAACAGGGCGGCGTTTATCGTTGATGGAGATGCCCCGTGGAAGATGGCGGCGGCTGCCCCGCACAAACATGGCGGCGTTTATCGTTGATGGAGATGCCCCGTGGAAGATGGCGGCGGCTGCCCCGCACAAACATGGAGGCGTTGTTGCGCATGTCTGTGAGGCCTCCCGCTTCGCTCCCGGTGTTTGTGTCCCGGTGGCTGCGGCGTCGCCATGGCTTCCGAGGCCGAGCTCGCCTGCATCTACAGCGCGCTCATCCTGTACGATGACGACGTCGCCATTACGGTGAGGTAGCGCCGCGTTATGGGAGGGTCAGTACTGAGGGAGAACGAGCATTGAATCAGACCCTTCGGCCCACCTTGTCCTTGCCGACCCAGTTTAAATACTGTAGACACAAGGAACTGCAGATGCTGGTTTTCAAAGACACAGTACTGGAATAACAGTGATCCACGCAGAATCTTTGGAGAAGAAGAACAGGTGACATTTCGGGTCAGGACTGAGGAAGGGTTTTAACCCTAAAACGTCACTTACTCTTTTTCTCCAGAAACCCTGACCCGCTGAGTTACTCCAACACTTTGGGTCAGGCGGCGTTTCGTGTGGGAACCCTTCTTTAGACTGATTGTAGTGGGGGGTGGGGAGAGAAAGGTAGAAGGCTAGGCAGGTGGATACAATTTAGGGATTTTTTGAATAGCTAGATGGTTGGACAAAGGCCAGAGGGGGGGAAAGACCATATATATGCAACAATTACAGCACGGAAACAGGCCAACTCGGCCCTTCTAGTCCCTGCCGAACACGTATTCTCCCCTAGTCCCATCTACCTGCACTCAGACCATAACGCTCCATTCCTTTCCCGTCCATATACCTATCCAATATATTTTTAAATGATAAAATCGAACCTGCCTCCACCACTTCCACTGGAAGCTCATTCCACACAGTTACCACTCTCTGAGTAAAGAAGTTCCCCCTCATGTTACCCCTAAACTTCTGTCCCTTAATTCTCAAGTGATGTCTTGAGACAGAAGGTGTGATATAAGGATAGATGAGGTGTGAATTGTGAAGCCAGAGGAAGGAATATAGGTGGAAGAAAGAAATGTGGGTGCCCAGATGAGGCACAGCTTTTCGACAAATTCTCACGCTCTCATGCTGATCACAAATTTCTCACGCTCTGTCATGAGAAATTCTGCATGGGCCGCGGGTGTTGGAGAGCCGGGACTGAGGGAGGGATGGAAGCAGAAGCAGCGGTGGGGACAGATGCGGACGTGGAGCCGGACCTGGCGAGTGTTTGCTGGGCTGGCGAGTGTTTGCCGGGCTAGCTAGTGTTTTCCGGGCTGGCGAGTCGCTCGCTGCACCTCCTGCCGTGGAGCAGCCTCAGTGCAAGAGTCCCGGGCCGTCGGAAGCGTTGCGCTGCTGCCGTGAGAGTCTCTGTGCCGAATTCGCCCAGGTGACCGGCATGGATCAGGCTGCGGCTCGGTGCATCCTGGAGGACAACCAGTGGCTGCTGGAAGTAAGTACCAAGCACTGGGTAGAAACGGTGGAAGATAATGGCCATCAAATTGGAGAAAGCAACCTGCTTGCCTTCTAGATTTTCACTTACTGTAACTGCAGGAAAAATGTTCCCGATGTTGGGAAAGTTCAGAACCAGGGGTCACAGTTTAAGAATAAAGGGTAGGCCAGTTAGGACTAAGATGAGGACAAACTTTCTTCACGCAGAGAGTTGTGAATCTGGAATTCTCTGCCACAGAAGGCAGTGGAGGCCAATTCATTGGATGTTTTCAAGAGGCAAGTCAAGTTTTATTCGTCAACTCAAGAGAGAGTTACATTTAGCTCTTGGCGCTAGCAAAATCAAGGGATATGGGGAAAAACAGGAAAGAGGTACTGATTTTAGATGAACAGCCATGATCATATTGAATGGCAGTGCTGGCTCGAAGGGCCGAATGGCCTATACCTGCACCTATTTTCTATGTTTCTATTCTTGAGTATATGGCAATAAAACTCGACCACTTGATTTTGAAGCATTCATGCATGGCGGAGGTATAATGTAGTCATAGAGTGAGACAGTGTGAAAACAGGCCCTTCGGCGCAACTTGCCCACACCCGCCAACATGTCCCAGCTACGTATACCCATATCCCTCCAAACCTGTCCTATCCATGTATCAGTCTAACTGTTGGGATAGTCCCTGCCTCAACTACCTGCCAGCTATATGGCAGCTTGTTCCATTCACACCCAAGTGGAAAAGGTTACCCCATAAAAATACTTCAAACAAAAAAGATTGAAATCATACTTCAACAATGCACTAAAACATGATTTTAATACATCAAATTTCAAAACGTCCCTGCCGTGGGAGGGGGGACACCCACCTCCCACACCCTCCCCCCACTCAGTTGCTCCACTACCTCGCCGGGTACCCCCACGGCCAGTGATCAGTGATCACTCAGCCTCCCCACTTTCAAAAACGCTACGTAGCCCCTGGTTCAGACAGAGAGCACTGCCAGATGTGAGCGGGGGACTGAGACCAATTGTCCGTGATGTCTGGATCCCAATGCTCAGCATTTCGTGTTTCAGAGTTGGCTAATGTTATTGATTTGTAATTAGTTGACAAAACCTTAATTTATTAATCCGGAATATCCAGGGGGATCGGATAAGTGTAATATTAAAATGACATTCAAGGTGTCACAACATACAGCCCCGATAACCCATTATTTCCTTCAGTTAAATATTGGGAAGGTGTGTAATCAGATGAAAACGTATTCAGATGCAATGTTTAAGGGCTTGTTCAAAGAAGGGGCATATTTTAAAGGAGTGACAGAAATACTTGCAGGGGAATGTGTGAGGAGGTTATTATTTGCCTTTAGTTTTAGCTTGAATCAGAACAGCTGAAGATTCAATGTTTAATATAGTAATTGTGCTGATACTGACTCCAACCACGTAATGAATATCATCCATTCCGGAGGATTTGTTTTTCTGATGCCATTTAAACTTCACTTGGATTTCAATCACTTCAATGTAAAAGTAATTGGGAATGGGGAGCATTGGAACAAAAATTTGCCCTCGGTACACATTAACTGTAATCTAATAATATATGCATGTTGGTAGGTGCAATCAAAACAAATATCTTTTTATCATTGTTGTGTTAAGAATACCACTGAAAATATTATGTTCTCTCAAGATCACATTTAATAGAATAATATTGTTATTGTACTTTGCATTTCGGAAATGTCCCAGCTGAGAGGAAGACAGCAAAATACTGAAAATATTGTGGGTGAAAATGACTTCAGGACAGTTTGTTAGGAAAATGAAGGAAATGGTAACAGAATACTTATACAGCTGAGTGAGTATAATTTTATGGATGAGAAATTGTGTTCAACCAATTGATGACTTCTTTGACAAAGTAACTAGCATGTTAGATCACAAGGAAGCCAATGGATGTAGCAAATTTTGTTATACAAAATTTGATCTGTGAAGTGACCCATAAAAGATTACCGCAATAGATAAGCACCTGTGGACTTGAACATAATAGGTGAAGTCCAGGGGGTCAGATATAGGGCTTTATGTGTGGGCCAGATATATTGTCAGTGCAGAGGGGCTAGGTGCAAGGCCAAGTTAACATCCAGAGTCAAGGTCTGGAATAGTACTAGGTGTGCAGTCAAAGCTAGGACAATGGGAGTGTTGAGCACTGGGAACTTAAGCAGGTAAGCAGCTATGATCAGGGTAGAATAGGGGGCCAGGTGTAAGGCTGGACTCAGGGTCAGGAATGAGAGAAGGTATGCAACTGGAGTCAGGGTCAGGAGTAGTACCAGGTGTGCAGTGATACCCAGGTTGGTCAACATGGGCCAAGGGTTTGATTATAATCTGATTTCCATACATGAATATTCTACGATCATTCATGTGCTGCACCTGTTGATCAGAGCCTGGCTCTACTGTGGAATGTAATTAGGAATGTAATTTAGCCTAACCTTATTCATAGTTAATCCAATTTAAAGCATAAATATTGTATTCCCCCCCCGCCCAGTCGCTACGCTCCCTCCGGCTTGGTCTCTCGCAATTTCTCACTCCCAACTCTCATACAGTTGGCAGCCCCTGGGCACAGTGATGAAAAGGGGGGGGGAGAGGGGGTTGTTCGTAGGTTATTTACCCAAAAGTGGAGGATTCATACTGTTATAAGCTACTCGTGCAATATGAGTTGCTGTCTTGGAAGGTACTGCAGTTGCGGAATGGGTGACGTTTCGGGTCGAGACCCTTCTTCAGACCCTCTAGATTGTGTGTAGCCTCACTCGGCTATGGAAGAGGCCCAGGAGAGAAAGGGCAGCATGGGAATGGGAAGATAATTAAAATGAATGAGTTAAAATGGGGCAGGCATTAAAGTTGTTATACTGAGCTACTTCTATTTGGCTGCATTTGGACCATAGCACTTCTCAAATTCTACCCAACGTCTAGACAAGACTTGGAGTGAAGTCTAAAAGAAGAATCCAGACCCGCTGCAGATGCTGCCTGACCCAGCATTTGAGTTTTTACTCAAGATTTCAGGATCTGCAATTTCTTGCATCTTCAAAGTTTGAAGTGATTTCTAGTAGGGGATAGCTCTGCTTCACCTGAGCAGTTGTTACATCTGCATCGTCTCCAGTCCCCTGAAGAGCAACTCTTCTCCATCACTGCCAAGTGGCAGTGGATGAGTTGTGAGAGGCTCGGTGGGTGTGTGTTGCCTCCCTCTCACCCAATGTACTTGCCACATCTCCGTATCTTTATGTCATTGGCTGAATTCCTGTTGGAAGGACGCTTTGAAGTAATTAGGCTGAGTGCTAACTAAAGAGAGGGCTGTGCAAAAGTCATCACAATTTAAGAATTGCTGAATTAACAAGGGGAGGAATTTTATGTGATTTATAATGATTACACTTAAATCAGATAATTAGAAATTCAGAATATACAACACATTAGATCAGAATCCAAGCAAGAGACCCATCAACTGATCCCTGAGCAAGAACAGGGCAGGGCGATCTCGGAGCACACTGTCATGGAAATTCAGGTTTTATTCTGTGTGACATGTACAGGATGTGATATTTGGATCTAGAGGCTTCGGAACAGTTCTTCCGTAAACTAGGGTACTGTCCGATTCACCTCTATCCCATTGTGGACATTGGACTTTGTCTATGTTAATGGATAGGATAGGTTTGGAGGAATATGGGTCAAACGCAGGCAGGTGGGTCTGGTGTAAATGGGACATATTGGTTGGTGTGGGCAAGTTGGGCCAAAGGGTCTGTTTCCATGCTGTATAACTATGACTATAACTGATGTGCTACTATGCTGAGAACCGCATTTTGCACTCTGTATCTTCCCCTTTACTCTACCCATTGTACTTGAGTTTGACTTGATTGTATTTGTGTATGGTATTATGTGATCTGCTTGGATAGCATGCAAAACAAAGCTTCTCACTGTACCTCGGTGCACGTGACAATGATAAACCTAAGAGGGTGGAATAGACAGACGAGAAGGAAAGTTGATCCTCTTTCTTTCTCCTGTTTGAGACAGTGGCTGTGAAACCTAATGGAAAACAAGGGGAAAACTCACGGGAAATGTAAATGGCAAATGTATCATTTATTTCAAACAATAAAACGAATTTGTAAGTGGCATTTATGAGGCTTTAGTGAGGCTCTGGATATGCAAGGAATGGAAGAATATGAATCACTGCAGGCAGAGGAATTTAGTTTAGCTTGACCTCATGTTCAGCACAGACACACGTTGTGGGCAAAAGAGCCTGTTCCTGTGCTGTAATGTTCTATGTTACCTAGTAATGCATTTGATGTGTAAGACGCACCTGCAGATGCTGGTTTAAACCGAAGATAGACACAAAATGCTGGAGTAACTCAGCGGCACAATCAGCATCTCTGGAAAGAAGGAATGTGTGACATTTCGGGTCGAGACCCTTCTTCATATGTATTTGTTGTTATGGGAATAATAATAATAATAACAATACACTTTATTGTCATTGTAAATACATACAATAAAATTTCATGTGCACTGCCCGAGCGGAGCTCCAATGTAACAGATAAATAATAACGACAATGGAAACAACAAAAACGGCAAGTCAAATCAGAATGTGCAATATTTCACAGTATAGTGTTGTGGCAGTATAAAATATTGGCTATGGGGGCTGTGTGTTCAGTGCGGAGTTCAGAGTGGTGATGGCCTTGGGGTAGAAACTGTTCATTAATCTTGTGTGTGATTTGATGGACCTGTAACACTTTCCTGAGGGCAGAAGGGCAAACAAGTGATGTGCGGGATGAGATGAGTCCTTTAGGATGCGTGATGCCCTCCGCAGGCAACGAGAGCTATAGATCTCTTCCAGGGCAGGTAGGTGTGTGTTGGTGATCTTCTGGGCTGTATCGCTGCAGAGCCGTCTTGTCAGCTGCAGGACTGTTGCCATGCCATACCAGGATGCCATGTATCAGGACACTCGATGGAGCAACGATAGAATGGCACTAGCAGCTGTTGCGGCAAGTTGACTTTCCTGAGTGATCTTAGGAAGTAAAGCCGTTGTTGTGCTTTCTTTACCAGGGAGTATGTGTTAGTAGACCACCAGGGATCTGCTGAGATGTGTGTGCCCAGGAACCTGAAACTGGAGACTGAATACTGATTATTTGCAAATTATTTATGAGAAAAAAAGGCTCTCCACTTCTTGCTAGTGTTCTCGCTGACAGGTAGTTAGAGAACATGAGGTTGGATTGGTGGTCCTTCTAGGAAACAATTTTTACTGCCAGGAACTCATGACTTGATTGCTAGATATTGCGCACTGAACTTACACATTTGAGTACAGAGAACACAAGTTCCAAGCAAGAGATCTGATGCATTCATTTGAGGGTATTTTGTTTAATTTCATTCATTATGTTTGTTGTCACATGTACAAAGATACATTGAAATGTTTGTTCCATGTGCTATCCATCCAAATTATACTATCCATGAACAATAGATCCTCTTTTGGAACAACATGCAGCGAGTCGTCACGTTCTGGCACCATCTTGCAATTTCCACATCTCTGAAACAAGATATGCACTTTCTATTTTTCTTACTTTATGGTCCAGTTCTCTCATGAAGTTAACCATTACTTATCCATCATTAAATATTTCAATGTATTCACCAATCAACTAATTCCAGCTGTCCTTTGTGATATTCTCAGTGGACTAGAGCATCTATTATGAATCAGATGGATTAGTGCTGCCTTGTTACTGGAACGCCATCTTCAATCTGTCTCCTTTGAATGAATTTGTGAGGATCTGGTGTGGTCACTGACAGAGTTTTACGATCACCAGAAATATTGCAACTTAGAAAGGATGTTAGTTACTTTAGTTAATTATCACGTATACCAAGGTACAATGAAAAGCTAACCAGTGCTAATCAGTCAGCGGAAAGACAATACATGATTACAATCGAGCCACTTACAGTGTACAGATACATGATAAAGAGCACAGTTCAGTGCAAGATAAAGCCAGTAAAGTCCAATCAAAGGTAGTCTGACATTCTCCAATGAGGTAGATAGTAGTTCATGACTATTCTCTAGCTGTGGTAAGATGGTTTAGTTGCCTGATAATAGCTGGGAAGAAACTGTACCACACTTATTCACACTTATGTACTTTGGAAGTACAGTTATTGCTGTAAAGTAGTAAATGTGGCTGCTAATTTGCTGATAACAAAAAGCAGAATTAGGAGTCCAATGCTTACCACATGATCTGCTTAAAACACATCTGCTGGAGAACACAGTAAGTCAGGCAGCATCTGTGAAAGGAACGGACAGGCAATGTTTTGGGTTAGGAACCTGCTTCAGACCACCATGTTGCTCCGACCCAAAACATTATCTGTCCATTCCCTCCACAGATGCCGACCGACACGCTGCGTTCATCCTGCATTTTGTGTTTTGCTCAAGATTCCAGCATCTGCAGTTGCTTGTGTCTCCATTCTCTGCTTTAATGAGTTTCGCTGAAGGATACTGGCTGGCTAGGGCACACAGGAGAGTCCCCTGCCCTTTCTCAAACTGTGTATATTTTTCCGTTTTAGTTTACATACACAGCATGGAAACAGTTCTGCCCTCCACCCTAGTGATAATTTACAGAAGCCAATTAAATTAGAAACCTGCACTTCTTGAAATGTAAGAGGAAACTGGAGAAAACCCACAGGGAAAACGTCCAAACTCCGAACAGACAGCATCCCTAGTCAGGATCAAACCCGGGTCTCTGGCACTGTAAGGCAGAAAATCTACCGTTGCACCACTGTGTTTGAGGAAGTTGAGAAGGTGGACAAAGATACAGTATGATATATTACCCAGCAATGACAGTGCAGTACTCCCTCTTCACTATACCAGTATTTTCAGCTTCTGTGGGCCATGGGACTTGCCCCATATTAAATCTATCTCGTAATGCCCTAGGGGCACATTGACTGGACCCTGAAAGCAGTGAGACTACCTTATCTCCTGCAGCAGATGAATGGATTCCACTTCTTCTGCTTGCGTAAGGCATGCACAGCCTAAACTTGTGGGACAACTTGTTCTATTTGATCTTATGTGATTGTGCAAGCCAGGCTGATTGCATCCATTGAAACATGGCGACCACGTGAAGGTTGCAATCTCCCACCTCGATTCCACTAAGTACTGGCAGATGGAGAATTTGGAGTGTTGTTGAGGTTTCAGCAGCTACAAGAGCACTGAGCCTGGGCTGCTCGGGCTGTGTAAGGCCTCCGCTCACCTCTGCTGGATCGTTTCAAATATTCATCACTTACCTTCTGTCCAAACCTTTCCTGTTTCTTTTGAAGAAAAATGAATCAACATGCTGGAGTAAACCAGGCCTGGATAGAGTGGATGTGGAGAGGATGTTTCGACTAGTGGGAGAGTCGAGGACCAGAGATCAAAGTCTCAGAATCAAAGGACGTTCCTTTAGGAAGGAGATGAGGAGGAATTTCTTTACTCAGAGGGTAGTGAATCTGTGAAATTCATTGCCACAGAAAGCTGTGGAGGCCGGCGATGGATATATTTAAGGCAGAGATAGATATGTTCTTGATCAGTACAGGTGTCAGGGGTTATGGGGAGAAGACAAGAGAATGGGGTTAGGAGGGAGATATAGATCAGCCATGATTGAATGATGCAGTCGACTTGATGGGTCGAATGGCCTAATTCTGTTCCTATCAAAAATGAATTTATGAGGTCAGGCAGCAACTCTGGAGAACATGGATAGGTGAAGTTTCGGGTCGGGGTTTTCAGACTTTTTTTGGGGGGGGGAATGGGGGGAACTGAAATCGAGAGAGAAACAGGACAAATCAGGGCCAGCAACAGATGGCCTCAGGCAAGGAAGTAGACAAAAAATACTGGAGTAACTCAGCGGGTCAGGCAGCATCTCTGAAGAACATGGATAGGTGACATTTCGGGTCGGGCAAAATGTCACTGTGTCTATCGTTTGGTATAAACAGCATTTGCACTTCCTTTTTAGTACTGCTTCTTTTTAAGCACAGTCTCTAGCAGACATGTGTCTCTGACTGCACAAAGCAGAACCTTGGATTAGGAATGAACGTAAGAGTTTAGCATAGAAACATAGGAAAATAGGCGCAGGGGTGGACCATTTGGCCCTTCGAGCCAGCACCGCCATTCAATAAGATGGAATCCTTGTAGTTCTGAACTGAGGGAATGCGATGGGATGAGAAGTCAACTATGAACCTTCTCTGCCCATCAGCCATATCATAACTGATCTTGTCAGCCCCGATCCCAATATCCTCAGTGACTAACACCCCCCTAACCTCACCTTGAATGCCATGGCAGCCGCACCCTTTTGTAGAGAGGATTCTAAGCCTCTAAGTGAAGCAGTCTTTTCCATCAGCTTATCTTCACACAGCAGGTCACAAAGTGTTGGAGTAACTCAGTAGGTCAGGCAGCATCTCAAGAGAACTTAGATGTTTTGGGTCGGGACCCTTCTTCAGTCTGAAGGCTTGAATCATCACATATCCATATTCTCAAGAGATGCTGTCTGGCCCACTGAGTTACTCCAGCACTCTGTGCCCTTTTGTGTAAACCAGTATCTGCAGTTCCTTATTTCTTCACACAGAGGGTGGTGGGTATATGGATCGAGCTGCTGGAGGAGGTAGTTGAGACAGGTACTATAACAGCATTTAAAAAGCATTTGAACAGGTACATATAGGAAAGGTTTAGAGGGAAATGGGCCAAATGTGGGCAAATGATGAGGTATCTTGGTCGGCATGAACTGGTTGGTCCGAAGGGCCTGTTTCCATGATGTATGACTAACAATCAGTGCTTATATAGCTGCAGCAAAGACTTTCTTTGTTCCGGTTCTTTTCTGGTGTAGTTGACAAATAAACCCTCTTGATCTTGGATGTCGATCCCTTATGCTGTGATGGATTTAAATTCGATTCAGTTTATTTGAATAATTGCATTCACCGTTCGGTCGTGTGGAGGACAGGCTGATCAGGCTGTTCTGCACACTGCCGCTCTAAGACAATTAAACTGATTGCTTTTTCTATTTGTCTTTTATTGTACCATAAGATGGGATTCATTAATTACCTCAAAATGCAGGTGCTCCTCAGTAGCAGAATGCGATGATTAAATGCATTTAATCTGAGGGAGAGTAGAATGAGTTCACGACCAATATTTTAACTGAAAATCAAAAAAACTGCACATGCTGGAAATCAGAATATGCTGGAATAGCTGAGGTTCAGCAGCATTTCTGAAGAGACAAATTCACAGACTCCAGATCAGACTTGGAAAAGAGTGAAGACAAGTTAGTTTTAAGTTTTGATTTAGTTTAGTTTTGTTTAGAGATACAGCATGGAAACAGGGCGTTCGGCCCACAGAGTCCACACCCACCGCCCAACGAACATTAACACTATCCTAACACACTAGGGACAATTTACATTTGTACCTTGCCAATTAACCTACAAACCTGTACGTTTTTGGGAGTGTGGAAAGAAACCAAAGATCTTGGAGAAAACCCACGCGTTCACGGGGGAGAATATACAAACTCCACACAGACAGCACCCGTAGTCGCTGTAAGCGTTGTAAGGCAGCAACTCACTGTGCAGACATGTTGGCATCTGGAACACATTGCCTAAAGGGCCAATGAAGGCAGACATTCTCACAACATTTCAGAACCACCTAAATCACCACAGCACCAAAGGACCTTATAAGGGTAAAAAGAGTTAGTATAGAAGGGCAGTACAGACTGGTGGGCCAAAGGGGCCTGTTTCTGCACTGTACTATGACTGCCCTGTATCTCTAACATCAGCTGGATGTCTTAATCAGCAGCTCCTTAGCAAAGCCACCAATGACTCGTCCTGTCACTCGATCAGAAGAACTGCAAGTCAATTGTTGCTGCACCTGGAAAAGGATGAGAGGGATTGCATTGAAAGAGGCCGAATAATGAAAGGCCTGGATAGAGTGGATGTGGAGAAGTGTTTCCACTAATAGGAGAGTCTAGGATCAGAGGGCACAGCCTCAGAATAAAATGACTCAGCTTTAAAATGGAAAATAAAAGAAGAGGAATTTCTTGAGCCAGAGGGTAGCGAATCTGTGGCATTAATGACCACAGAAGGCTGTGGAGGTTAAGTCATTGGGTATTTTTAAAACGGAGATGAATAGGTTCTTGATTAGTATTGGTGTCAAAGGTTATGCTGATTGGCTTGAGATGGAAAAATAGATCAGCCATGATGAATGGTTGAGCAGATTGACAGGCTGAATGGCCTAATTCTACTCATATGACCTGTGTGTTATGAAAATCTGTTTGAGTCCCTGGATGATGGAAAGGGCAGGGTAGGGGCTGCAGGTTTAGCATTTTAAGGTTGTGAGCAATAATATAACCATATAACCATATAACAATTACAGCACGGTCTATAATGGTTAAATCATCTGTCAAATGATGCTGAGATTTTAGATGTTCTTTCAGAAAATACAGAGTAGATGAATTACAACAAGAAATAAATATTCCAAGCATCAGTGATGCAGCGGGTAGAGCTCCAGTCTCACCGCGCCAGAGACGTGGTTCAATCCTGACCTCGGGTGGAGTTTGTACGCTCTCCCTGTGACTGCGTGGCTTTCCTAAGGCTGCTCCGGTTTCCTCCCACATCCCAATGATGGGTGGGTTTGCAGGTTCATTGGCCCCCTGTATATTGCCCATAGTGTGTGGGGAGTGGATGAGAAAGTGGGATAACATAGAACATATAGCATGACCCGCTGAGTTACTCCAGCACTTTGTGTTCTTCACAGATTCCATCAGCTCTACCAGCTGCATCACTCTTTAGACCTTAATTTAGATTTAGAGATACAACATGGAAACGGGCTCTTCGGCCCACCGAGTCCGCACCAACCAACAATCATCCCGTACATGAGCTACAAACCGCATCCTACAAACTAGGGCCAATTTTCCAAATTTACCAAAGTCAATTAACCTGCAAACCCGCACTCTTAGAAAATGGAAAGTGAAGCACCTGGAGAAAACCCACGTGGTCACAGGCAGAACGTACAAACTCTGTACAGACAGCTCCCGCAGTCAGGATCAAACCCAGGTCTCTGGCGCTGTAAGGCAGCAACTCTACCGCTGCGCTGCTGTGCCATTAATAGTCGTGTTCTACAGGATATGTCAACTTGGTACAAATTGAGGTAATGGCATGGGTGAAGGCAGCAAAGTTGCAGCGGTTACATTTGCTGATGACACAAAGGTGGTTGGGAGAGTGTAGTGGACTAACGACTGTAATGAATAGAGATATATTAAATGAGTGGGTAATGATCCGGGTAATAAGAAAAAGTGAATTTGAATGAGAGAAATGGAAGGATATTATCTAAATGGTGATAGATTGTAGAGCTGTGAGATAGAGGGTCTTGGATTCCAGTCAGCTTACAGGTGGCAGCTCTTGCAATCTTCGCAGCCACATTGATTAACGTTGGCCCAGAGCCCGGTTCAAGAGGTCAGGAAGAGAAACCTGCAGTGATCCTGAAGTTGTCTTTGTATGAGCACAATGCGCACGGATCCAGGCCTCTCTGAGGTTTCCTCTGCGTTGTCTCACTGCAGTCTCAGCCTGAGTTACATTTGGCTGTTTAGTGTTAATGTGTAGAGACATAGCATGGAAACAGGACCATCGATTACTCGTTCACACTGATTCTATGTTATCCCACTTTTGCACCCACTCCCTACACATTAGGGGCAATTTTAAAGGGCAATTAACCTATAAACCTACACTTTTTTTGGATATGGGGAGGAGGGGTTATGGTGGCACTGTGGCACAGCTGGTCGAGTTGCTATCTCACAGCGCCAGAGACCCGGGTTCGATCCTGTATGGAGTTTGCACGTTCGCCCTGTGACTGCTTGGGTTTAAACTAAACTAAACTGGAGCACTTATCAGGAGGGTGTAAATGATCACCATAATGAAGGACCTCTCACACACCCACTCCAGCTAATTTCTCCTTCTCCCCTCTGTCACACAGAAGATACAAAAGCGTCAATGGACACAAAAAGCTGGAGTAATTAAGCGGGACAGACAGCACGACTCCCCCGAACGTCCTTCTACTCTCTAGACCTTCTTATTTCTAATTGCTGGCTTGACATTAACCGTTTCAACTTTTCCACTCCCCTTACCTAGTCTAACCTCACCCCCTCTGAATGCACAGCCTTCTGTTCACTCTGCAGCAAATCCAAAGCATAGCTATGGGCACTGTATGGGCCCCTGCAATGCCTACCTCTTTGTAGGGTACATTGATCAATCCCTGTTCCAGGCATACACTGGCCCTATCCCCGAATGTATCTCCGTTATATTGACGACTGCATTGGTGCTACCTTCTGCACCCATGCAGACTCATGGACTTCATCAACCTCACCACCAATTTCCATCCTGCATTCAAATTTACTTGGACCATCTCCGACACCTCCCTCCCCTTTCTTGATCTCACCCTCTCCATCACAGGAAATAGACTATTGACTGACATCTATTACAAACCCACTAACTCCCACAGCAATCTCGACTTCTTCCTTCCCTGCTTCCTGCAAAAAGACTATCTCCGACTCCCAATTCCTCCTACGCCGCATCTGGGCCCAAGATGAGGTGTTCCATACCAGGACATCCAAGATGTCCTTTTTTATTTAGGTAACTGGGTTTCCCCTCTCTCTTCATAGATGAGGCCCTCACTCGTGTCTCCGCAGTACCCTGCAGCTCCGCCCTTGTTCCCCTCCCCCTAGTCGCAACAGAGACAGTCGCCCCAGTCCTTCCCTTTCACCCCGTCAGCCGTTGCCTGCAACACATAATCCTCTGAAATTTCTGCCACCTCCAACGGGATAGCACCACCAGCTACATTTTCCCATCTCCACCTCTTTCCGCCTTCCGCAGAGACCGTTCCCTCCACAACTCCCTGGTTAATTCATCCCTTCCCACCCTATACCTCCTCTCTCTGTCCAAGGACCCCGACAGTCCTTTCAGGTTAGGCATATGTTCACTTGCACCTCCTCCAACCTCATCTACTGTATCCGTTGTTCAAGATGAGGTCAAAAAGGCCTAAGGCAGGCAACGCCATTGTAGTGGGAGACTCCATTGTGAGAGGTACGGACAGGGGTTTCTGCGGCAACAGACGGGATGCGAGGATGGTGTGCTGCCTTCCTGGTGCCAGGATGTCACGGACAGAGTGCAGAAAATCCTCATGGGCGAAGGTGAACATCCGGAAGTGGTAGTGCATGTCGGCACAAACGATGTCGGAAAGAAGGGGATGAATATTCTGCAGTGTGACTTTGGAGAGCTCGGAAAAATACTGAAAAGCAGGACCTCCAGGGTTGTTATCTCCGGTTTGCTTCCAGTTCCTCGTGCTGGCAAGAGCAGGAACAGGGAGATACAGGACCTGAACGTGTGGCTGAGGAACTGGTGCACGGGGCAGGGATTTAGATTCTTAGATCACTGGGATCTGTTTTGGGGTAAAGGGGAACTGTACAAAAGGGACGGATTGCATCTTAACAGGTGTGGGACCAGCATTCTGGCAGGCAGGTTTGCCACTGCTGCACGGGTGGTTTTAAACTGAATAAGGGGGGTGGGGTGTCGAATGGGATAGTGGAGGATGGAGTTAAAGGGAAAGGGTTTCTTAAATGTATGAGCGTAGAGACAGAGGGGTGTGAAATGAGGGTAGAAGCAATAGGTAGCAAGGTGAAAAGTAAAAGTGGCAGGCAGACAAAACCAGGGCAAAAATCAAAAAGGGCCACTTTTCAACATAATAGTATAAGGGGTAAGAGTGTTGTAAAAACAAGCCTGAAGGCTTTGTGTCTCAATGCAAGGAGCATTCGTAATAAGGTGGATGAGTTGAATGTGCAGATAGCTATTAATGACTATGATATAGTTGGGATCACGGAGACTCCAGGGTGACCAAGGCTGGGAGCTGAACATCCAGGGATATTCAATATTCAGGAGGGATAGACAGAAAGGGAAAGGAGGTGGGGTGACGTTGCTGGTTAGAGAGCAGATTAACACAATAGAAAGGAAGGACATTAGCTTTGAGGATGTGGAATCGATATGGGTAGAAAACACTGCGAAACACTAAGGGGCAGAAAACGCTAGTGGGAGTTGTGTACAGGCCACCTAACAGTAGTAGTGGAGTTGGGGATGGCATCAAACAGGAAATTAGAAATGCACGCAACAAAGGTAAAACAGTTATAATGGGTGACTTCAATCTACATATAGATTGGGTGAATCAAATTGGCAAGGGTGCTGAGGAAGAGTATTTCTTGGAATGTATGCGGGATAGTTTTCTAAACCAACATGTAGAGGAACCAACGAGAGAGCAGGCTATTCTAGACTGGGTATTGAGTAATGAGGAAGGGTTAGTTAGCAGTCTTGTTGTGTGTGGCCCCTTGGGCAAGAGTGACCATAATATGGTTGAGTTCTTCATTAGGATGGAGAATGACATCGTTAATTCAGAAACAAGGGTCCTGAACTTAAAGAAAGGTAACTTTGAGGGTATGAGACGTGAATTGGCCAAGATAGACTGGCGATTGATTCTTAATGGGTTGACGGTGGATATGCAATGGAAGACATTTAAAGACTGCATGGATGAACTACAACAATTGTTCATTCCAGTTTGGCAAAAAAAAATCAGGGAAGGTAGTGCATCCGTGGATAACAAGGGAAATCAGGGATAGTATCAAAACAAAAGATGAAGCGTACAAATTAGCCAGAAAAAACAGCCTACCAGAGGACTGGGAGTAATTCAGAGACTAGCAGAGGAGGACAAAGGGCTTAATTAGGAAAGGGGAAATAGATTATGAAAGAAAACTGGCAGGGAACATAAAAACTGACTGCAAAAGCTTTTATAGATATGTGAAGAGAAAAAGATTAGTTAAAACAAATGTAGGTCCCTTGCAGTCAGAAACGGGTGAATTGATCATGGGGAACAAGGACATGGCAGACCAATTGAATAACTATTTTGGTTCTGTCTTCACTAAGGAAGACATAAATAATCTGCCGGAAATAGCAGGGGACCGGGGGTCAAATGAGAGGGAGGAACTGAGTGAAATCCAGGTTAGCCGGGAAGTGGTGTTAGGTAAATTGAATGGATTAAAGGCCGATAAATCCCCAGGGCCAGATAGGCTGCATCCCAGAGTACTTAAGGAAGTAGCCCCAGAAATAGTGGATGCATTAGTGATAATCTTTCAAAACTCTTTAGATTCTGGAGTAGTTCCTGAGGATTGGAGGGTAGCTAATGTAACCACACTTTTTAAAAAGGGAGGGAGAGAGAAAACAGGGAATTACAGACCAGTTAGTCTAACGTCGGTAGTGGGGAAACTGCTAGAATCAGTTATTAAAGATGGGATAGCAGCACATTTGGAAAGTGGTGAAATCATTGGACAAAGTCAGCATGGATTTATGAAAGGTAAATCATGTCTGACGAATCTTATAGAATTTTTCGAGGATGTAACTAGTAGAGTGGATAAGGGAGAACCAGTGGATGTGTTATATCTGGACTTTCAGAAGGCATTCGACAAGGTCCCACATAAGAGATTAGTATACAAACTTAAAGCACACGGTATTGGGGGTTCAGTATTGATGTGGATAGAGAACTGGTTGGCAGACAGGAAGCAAAGAGTAGGAGTGAATGGGTCCTTTTCACAATGGCAGGCAGTGACTAGTGGGGCACCGCAAGGCTCAGTTCTGGGACCCCAGCTATTTACGATGTATATTAATGATTTGGACGAGGGAATTGAATGCAACATCTCAAAGTTTGGGGATGACACGAGGCTGGGGGGCAGTGTTAGCTGTGAGGAGGTTGCTAGGAGGCTGCAAGGTGACTTGGATAGGCTGGGTGAGTGGGCAAATGCATGGCAGATGCAGGATAATGTGGATAAATGTAAGGTTATCCACTTTGGTGGCAAAAACAGGAAAGTAGATTATTATCTGAACGGTGGCCGATTAGGAAAGGGGGAGATGCAACGAGACCTGGGTGTCATGGTACACCAGTCATTAAAAGTAGGCATGCAGGTGCAGCAGGCAGTGAAGAAGGCGAATGGTATGTTAGCATTCATAGCAAAAGGATTTGAGTATAGGAGCAGGGAGGTTCTACTGCAATTGTACAGGGTCTTGGTGAGACCACACCTGGAGTATTGCGTACAGTTTTGGTCTCCTAATCTGAGGAAAGACATTCTTGCCATAGAGGGAGTACAGAGAAGGTTCACCAGACTGATTCCTGGGATGTCAGGACTTTCATATGAAGAAAGACTGGATAGACTCGGTTTGTACTCGCTAGAATTTAGAAGATTGCGGGGGGATCTTATAGAAACTTACAAAATTCTTAAGTTGTAAGGCTAGATGCAGGAAGATTGTTCCCGATGTTGGGGAAGTCCAGAACAAGGGGTCATAGTTTAAGGATAAGGGGGAAATCTTTTAGGACCGAGATGAGGAAAACTTTTTTCACACAGAGAGTGGTGAATCTCTGGAATTCTCTGCCGCAGAAGGTAGTTGAGGCCAGTTCATTGGCTATATTTAAGAGGGAGTTAGATGTGGCCCTTGTGGCTAAAGGGATCAGGGGGTATGGAGAGAAGGCAGGAACAGGATACTGAGTTGGATGATCAGCCATGATCAAATTGAATGGCGGTGCAGGCTCGAAGGGCCGAATGGCCTACTCCTGCACCTATTTTCTATGTTTCTACATTGGTGAGACCAAACGTTGACAGGGCGATCATTTTCTGAACACCTTCTCTCAGTTGCCTGAACCAACCTGATCTCCCGGTTGCTGGACACTTTAATTCTCCTTCCCATTCCCACACAGACCTTTCCGTCCTCGGTCTCTGCCATTGTCACAGTGAGGCTAAATGCAAATTGGAGGAACAGCATCTCATATTGGCTTGAGCAGCTTACAGCCCAGTGGTATGAATATTGATTTATCTAACTTCAGGTAGCCCCAGCATTCCCTCTCTCTCTATTCTGGCTTCCACCCAACAAACAGCTGTGGAATGGCCTGTTTCCTTTATCATCAATACTTTTTTGCATATCTTTCATTCATTGTTCTTTATCTCTCTACATCATCGTCTATATCTCTCGTTTCCCTTATCCCTAACCAGTCTGAAGAATGGTCTCTACCTGAAACGTCACCCATTCCTTCTCTCCAGAGATGCTGCCTGTCCTGCTGAGTTACTCCAGCTTTTTGTGTCTATCTTCAGTCTACACCAGCATCCTTCCAATACAAAAGCATCACAGCACGTACCACTAGATTCAGGAACAGCTTCTTCCCTGCTGTTACCAGACTACTAGAAACATAAAAAGTAGGTGCAGGAGGAGGCCATTCTTTAATAATTGACCCCAGCATCTTTCTCACCACTGAAGTCAGGCTAACTGGTCTGTAATTCCACTGCACCATCCTCCGTAAGTTTGGGCGCAGACCCGATCTCACAACCAACCTCATTGTGGACCTTGGACCTTTTCTCGGTAACTATAACACTGTAACAATATATTCTGTACTCGGGCATTTTTTGCTGCACTACCTGTTGCACGTGTACAGCGTGATTATACATGTATATGGTTTGATTAAACAAAAAAATCAGGTTTTGTACTGAGGTACAGTGAAACGTTTGGTTTTGCATGCTATCCAATCAGATCAGATAAAACTATACATGAATCAAGCCAAATTCAAGTACAACAGAGCAAAAGGGGGGATACAGAGTATACAACAACTGGTCTACAGGGTCTGAGGGTCTGAGCTATAGGGAGAGTTGGGCAGGCTAGGACTTTATCCCTGGGAGTGCAGGAGGATTTGGGAGGAATCTCAGAGGTGTGCAAAATCGTGAGGGAAACAGATAGGGTGAATGCTATAGATAATTAAATGCAATCGTCAAACTCAAGTACAATCAGCAGAGCAAAGGGGAAGTTCTCAGCATTGTAGCACAACAGTTTCACACAATGGAATGCAAAGAAGCTTCATCATTACCTGTACCTCCGACCGTCCCTGTGGCAATAATCCACGGCCACACCCACACCACCCTGGCTATGCTCTCACCTCACCCCTGCCATCAGGAAGAAGGTACAGGAGCCGGAAAGCTGTAACCTTCAATGTGTATACACACACTGTAATAGTGCAAAAAGACAAAACTGATGCCATATATAAAAGTTCAGTACATTTTTATACGTATATATAAAAATAATATGTACTGAATTGTTTTTTGTTTGTTATGTTGTTTGTAGTGTACTCTGTTTACATGTTCTGTTGTGCTGCAGCAAGTAAGAATTTAATTGGTGTATCTGGGACATATGAAACACTCTTGACTCTTGTGCTGCAAGTAAGAATTTCACTGTTCTGTTTAGGCCATATGACAATAAAACTCTAGACTGCTGAAACCCGGCCAATGTTCCTGCACTGATGTGTTAGAAACTCCATTTCCTGAAGCTCATTGAATTGATTCCTTTTAAACTGAAGGGGTAGATTCACACCTTCTGCTTCACTGAGATGGTGCATGGGAAGACATCTGCTGTGTTGTTTCCATATTTGCCACTTGTGCTGCTAAATCCTGAGGGTTTACACCTGTGGTTTTGTGCTGGGCTGTGGCTGGTAACACTGCACGCACGCCAACAGCTGCTGTGCATAGACACAAAATGCTGAAGTACCTCAGCGAGACAGGCAGCATGTCTGGACAGAAGGGATGGGTGACGTTTCGGATTGAGACCCTTCTTCAGACTCCGGCTTCTGTGCACTGTGTTGTGACAAACACCTCAAATGAGAAAACACAACCTTGTTACCTACTGCTGCTAATGGTTTATGTGGGAAATTATAGAGAGGGGTGTTTTATGCTTGAACTAAAATGAACCTCGCTATGATTACATTTTGTTGAGTGACGGACTGAAATTAGCAACTGAAAGGAACAATCCAAGTTATCCCTCTTCCCTAAAGGCTTGCGGTTCTTATCTTTTTTAAAAAGCAATTTAATGTGAAAGGGGCAAAGTTTCAATGAGATGTGCGGGGCAGGTTTTTTACACAGTGGGGGTTGACTGGAAGCTGCTGTCAGGGGTGGTGGTGGTGGAGGCAGATACTATAGTAGCGTTTAAGAGGCTTTAAATAGGCACGTGGACTTGCACCAAGTGGAGGGATATAAAGCACCTACAGGCAGATTAGTTTCCTTTCAATTCATCTTTGCCCCAGACATTGTGGGCCAAAGCACCTGTTCCATGCTGCACTGTTCTGTTATGCTGCTCATTTTATACAGCCTGGCTAATCAAGAACAGAGGACTTAGGTTTACGGTGAGATGGGAAAGATTGAGGGGTAACTTTTTACACAAAAGGTGGTGGGTATATGGAACGAGCTGCCAGAGGAGATTATTATAACAGCACTTAATCAACATTTGGACAGGTACATGGATAGGTAAGGTTTAAAGGCATAAGAATCAAGTGCAGGCAGACGAGACCTGCATTGATGGGGCATCTTGGTTGGCAAGTTGGGCTGGGGCCTTTTTCCATGGTCTGACTCTGTGACTCTAACAACAACAACTAGAAATGGTGTCAGTCTAAAGAAAGATCCCGACCAGAAATGCTGCCTATCCATGATTTTCCAGAGATGCTGAATGACCCGCTGAATTACTCCATCACTTTGTGTCTTTTTATTGTTGTAAACCAGCATCTGCAGTTCCTCGTTTCTACTCCAGAATTGGTGCTGGATTTACAGGTAGAAAATAAATTTAAAAGAGTGTGGCGATTGTATAGGTGTAGTAGATGTTGCTCTGGGAGCAGCACGCCACACTCCAGCACCAGCTTATGATAAGCTTAGACACAAAGCTGCTGCCCCTCACTGGTTCCCCCTGAACCTCGTTACCTTGGTGATTTTGGTGAGGCCACATTTAGAGTCTTGTGTTCAGTTTTGGGCACCATGTGGGGAAAGATGTTGTCAAGGAGCAGAGAAGATTTACGAGGATTTTGCCAGGAATCGAGGGCCTGGGAGAGGTTGAACAGGCTTAGGGCCCAGGCTACAGGGAGAGGTTGAACAGGCTTAGGGCCCAGGCTACAGGGAGAGGTTGAACAGGCTTAGGGCCCAGGCTACAGGGAGAGGTTGAACAGACTAGGACTTTATTCCTTGGGGTGGCAGAGGATGAGGGGTGATCCTATAGAGGCGCGTAAAATCATGAGAAGAGAAATCAGGTAAATGCAGAAAGTCTCTTGCCCAGAGTAGGGGAATCGAGAACCAGAGGACGTAGATTTAAGGTGAGGGGGGAAAGATTTAATAGGAACCTGAGGGGTAACTTTTATACACAAAGGGTGGTGGGTGTATGGGATGAGCTGCCGGAGGAGGTAGTTTAGGCAGGGACTATCACAATGTTTAAGAAGCAATTAGACAGGTACATGGATAGGACATGTTTAGAGGGATATGGGCCAAAGGCAGGCAGGTGCAACGTGTGTAGATAGGACATGTTAGTCGATGTGGGCAGGTTGGGGTGAAGGGCCTGTTTCCATGCTGTATCATTCTATGACCTCTTTCTGTTACAGGAGGACAAGCTGAATGCTTTGATGAAGGCAGCAGGAGTTACAGTGGAACCCTTCTGGCCGGGTCTGTTCGCCAAGGTACTGCACTCAGTAACAGAAGGAATGATTTGTGAGAGATTTTCACAGCCGTAATTTAAACGTGGTGGGGCGGTCCATGTTTGCTTCCTTGTGGGCCAGGGAGATCCTTCCTGAATGGATAGGAAGTGATTTGTGGAGTAGATCACTTAATGAAGGAAATTAAATCTAGAAAATTATTTCTCTGTCTTTGGTCTTCTACCATTTGAAAACATGTCCATAAGTTAGAGGTGTAAGTTAGGCCATTCAGCCCATCGAGTCTACTCTACCTTTCAATCATGGCTGATCTCTTTCCCTCTCAACCCCATTCTCCTGCCTTCTCCCCTTCTCCCTTCAAACGTGTGCAATTTTGGAAGAATGTGCAGGTAGCATTAGAAATAAATACCTATTGGACAGCAATGTGGATTGATTGGAGTTTCACTGCTGTTCTAAGGATGGAAAATACTTACCACTATTGGAGAGGACTTGTAGACAGATCAGGGTGACTAATGGTGAAGCAGTCACCCGTTTCTCCTAAATGCATTGATGCTTCTTCACAGTGAGGAATGTGGGGAATCCGCTGTGGAGGATGTTTATGTTAACTTTTATGTAGTAGTGTGTCTTATTTGTAAAAGGTAAATGGTAGGGAATTGAAGAATGCAGGTGAACAGAGGGATCTGGGAATAACTGTGCACAGTTCCCTGAAAGTGGAATCTCATGTAGATAGGGTGGTAAAGAAAGCTTTTGGTGTGCTGGCCTTTATAAATCAAAGCATTGAGTATAGAAGTTGGGATGTAATGTTAAAATTGTACAAGGCATTGGTGAGGCCAATTCTGGAGTATGGTGTACAATTTTGGTCGCCTAATTATAGGAAGGATGTCAACAAAATAGAGAGAGTACAGAGGAGATTTACTAGAATGTTGCCTGGGTTTCAGCAACTAAGTTACAGAGAAAGGTTGAACAAGTTAGGGCTTTATTCTTTGGAGTGCAGAAGGTTAAGGGGGGACTTGATAGAGGTCTTTAAAATGATGAGAGGGATAGACATAGTTGACGTGGATAAGCTTTTCCCACTGAGAGTAGGGAAGATTCAAACAAGGGGACATGACTTGAGAATTAAGGGACGGAAGTTTAGGGGTAACATGAGGGGGAACTTCTTTACCCAGATAGTGGTGGTTGTGTGGAATGAGCTTCCAGTGAAGGTGGTCGAGGCAGGTTCATTTTTATAATTTAAAAATAAATTGGATAGTTATATGGATGGGAAAGGAATGGAGGGTTATGGTCTGAGCGCAGGTATATGGGACTAGGGGAGAATACGTGTTCGGCACGGACTAGAAGGGTCGAGAGATGGCCTGTTTCCGTGCTGTAATTGTTATTTGGTTATATGGTTATTGCTTTTTTCGTATGGTTGTATGGTAATTCGCATTTCACTGGACCTTAATTGGTACATGTGACAGTAAAAGTCCTTTGAAACCTTTGGATCTAGTTTCCAGTTTACAAGGTACAACAGGAGGTGTGATAAATAATTGATACGGACAATATCAGCACTGGGGATGCCAGCGGTCAGGAAAGACTGATCAGCCTGAGGTTCATTTCCCCAGAAAGGAGAAAGCCAAGGATGACCTGACAAAGGCCTTTTAAATAATGAAGGGGTTTGCAGGGTGTACTTGGAGAGAGTGTTTCCAGTTGGCTTGGGAATCCAGCAATAGCGCCAGAAATGTAAGAAAGTTGCCATTACATTTAGTCAGGAAGGAGAGGGACATTGTATGTCTTGATCCCACATGGGACAGAGCAGGTGAATAGCATAGAACAAATAGAGCAGAGAACACAGGCAAGGCCAGCTGTATAATCACGGACCAGTCTCACTCCGCTTACTCCCTCTTCTCCCCTCTCCCGGGATGGCGGGACTGTCATATGCTGAGAGAATGGACCAGCTGGGCTTGTACACTCTGGAGTTTAGAAGGATGAGAGGGAATCTTATTGAAACATATAAGATTGTTAAGGGTTTGGACACGCTAGAGGCAGGAAACATGTTCCCGATGTTGGGGGAGTCCAGAACCAAGGGCCACAGTTTAAGAATAAGGAGTAAGCCATTTAGAACGGAGACGAGGAAACACTTTTTCTCACAGAGAGTGGTGAGTCTGTGGAATTCTCTGCCTCAGACGGCGGTGGAGGCAGGTTCTCTGGATACTTTCAAGAGAGAGTTAGATAGGGCTCTTAAAAATAGCGGAGTCAGGGGATATGGGGAGAAGGCAGGAACGGGGTACTGATTGGGGATGATCAGCCATGATCACATTGAATGGTGCTGCTGGCTCGAAGGGCCGAATGGCCTACTCCTGCACCTATTGTCTATTGTCTCCCATCAGACAAGAGGTACAGAAGTATGAAATCTCCAAATTCAGGGACAGTTTCATCCCAACTGAACCAAGATACCCCATCTAAGTTAGTCCCATTTGCTGTATTTGGCCCTTATCTTTCCTATCCTTATATAGTGAACCATGACAGTTGGATATCCTAATAGTGTGAGATGAAGAGCGATGGGAGGAGGCTAGTGTTGAATACAGTATGGGGCAGAGGGAATGAATGGCCTATATTTGTACCGCAGGCGATATGATTTGGAGTGTTGTCGGGTTCCTGTTGGCTGGAGTCTGGATCCTTTTGTTCGACTGTGGGGGGGGTCCATGCCTGGTCTGGGTGGATCTAATTGGGCCTTGTGTTTGTGTGTCTCCTACAGGCTCTCAGCAACGTAAACATGGGCAGCCTGATCTGTAACATCGGCGTTGGCGGCCCGGTGCCTCTCGGTGCGTTCCCTCAGGCCGGCCCTGCTACCGTTGGGACGGCCTCTGCAGCTCCCGAAGGTATGTACATCTGTGCTCGGGACCCTGCTGTGCACACAGAGTGCTGGTGTAATTCAGCGGATCAGGCAGCATATCTGAAGAACATAGATAAGTCTCAACCTGAAACGTTACCTATCATGTTCTCCAGAGATGCTGCCTGATTCGCTGAGTTACCCCAGCACTTCGAGTCATCGTCATACAATCTGGAAACGGGCCCTTTGGCCAAATTCTCCCACATCGACCAATATGTTCCATTTGCACTAGTCCCACCTGACTGCCTGCCTTTGGTCTATTCCATCCATGTACCTGTCTAAATGTTTCCTAAACGTTGCAATAACGCCTCCACTTTGTGTCCTTTTGCGCAAACCAGCTTCTGCAGTTTCTTGTTTCTACCCCTGCCTGTGGGGCTGCTTCACTGCACCGACACCTATAGCCCCTAGTGTAGGGTGAAGGACACACTCACCTGTACAACCCAAGCACCATCACCAAAGATGGCACATAGTCTAGAACTCATAGAGACACAAGGAACGGCAGATGCCGGAATCTTAAACAAAAAACAAAGGGCTGGAGGAACTCAGCATTCAGGCAGCTTCTTTAGAGGGAATGGACAGACAATGCTTGGGGTCAGGATGCTTCTTCCAACTCGGCAAAACTCAGAAGGCTAGAGAAAGCTAGAGCATCCACAGATGCTGCCTAACCGGCTGAGTTCCTCCAGCACTAAGCTTTGGTCTCGAACTCATCCTTGCATCACTCATTAAAGAGGCCCGACTCTCAGGTTTTGGGCAGGTTGTTTCCATTGGGAATATCCTCGAGAGAACTGGGGTGGCTCCTACTTGAGGCTTTAGTTTAGTGATTGCAGATCCATTTCTGGGGTCAGCACGCTGAGGGTCGCCTGGCTTGGGCGCCATCATTGAATTAGTGGCTTTCAATTGTTCAGAATCATAAAACCTGCATACAGGTCCTTCCGCCCAACTGCCCGACCAAGATGCTCCATCTAGGCTATTTCCTTTTGCCTGCATTTGGCCCATATCCCTCTACACCTGGTTTCAGCATGAGGGCCACATTATATTTTTGGCACATTTTTACGTACCGCAGGGAAAAAAAAAGAAATGTCAACCACTCACCCACCCACTCACTCACCCACTCACTCACCCACCCACTCACTCACTCTCACTCACCCACTTACTCACTCACTCACTCACCCACTCACTAACACCCACTCACACTCACCCACTCACCCACCCACACACCCACTCACTTCACTCACTCCACCCACTCACTCACCCACCACCCACCACCCACCACCCACTCACCCACCCACCCACTCACCACCCACCCACCACCCTCACCCACACCACTCACCCACCCACTCACCCACCCACCCACCCACCACCCACACATCACCCACCCACTCACTCACTCACCCACCCACCCACCCACTCACTCACCACTCACTCACACCCACCCACTCACCCACCCACCCACCCACCCACTCACCCACCCACCACCCACTCCCACCCACCCACCCCCACCCCCACCCACCCCCACACACCCCACCACTCACCCACCACCCACCACCCCACCCACCCCACCCACCCACCCACCCACCCACCCACCCACCCCCCCACCCCCCCACCCACCCCCCCACCCACCCACCCACCCCCCCACTCACCCCCCCCCCCCCCCACCCCCCCACCCACCCACCCACCCACTCACCCACCCACCCCACCACCACTCACTCCACCCCACCCACCACCCACTCACCCACCCACCACTCACTCACCCACCCACCCACTCACACCACCCCCCCACCCACCACCACCCACCCACCCACCCACACCCACCCACCCCCCACCCACTCACCCACCCACCCACCCACTCACCCACCCACCCACACACTCACCCACCCACTCACACACACCCACTCACTCACACACCCACACCGCACACACCCACACACACCCACCCACCCACCCACCCACACACCCACCCACCACCCACTCACCCACCCACCCACCCACCCACTCACACCCACTCCGCTGTCGCTGACCCACCACTTCCCGGGGCCACTGCTGCTGCTACCAACCCACCCACTACCCACCCACCCACTCTCCACCCACTCACTCCACCCCCCCCCCCCAACCCTCCCCACCCACTACTCACGCCCCACCCTCACCCCACCCAGAGCACACCACTCGGGTTTTGGCAGGCAGGTGTTTTCCAGAGCCGTCACCTCACCCAAAGCATATGGGTCTGACCCTGGCTGGGTCCACAGTGCTCCACCCACCCTCCCCACGCCCGTGACCCTCAGTAGTGCACTAAACATCATTCCCTCACTTATATTTTTGGCATAGCCTATGGAAAACCCCCACGTGTACCATTCACGTGCTATCACACTCACCCACACCCACCCACACTCACTCACTCACCAAAACCCACTTGCTGCGGGACTCACCCACTCAATCTCGTAGCGGGCCACTCACAGGCCATAGTTTGGAGACCCCCTCACCTCTACTCACCACGCACCCATGTGGCTGTCCAACCCACTCACCCACTGAATGTTGTGATAGTACCCCACCCACCCACTACCCTCCTCTGGCACCCTTGGTCCACCCACCACAGCCAAGTGAAGTGGTCCCCTCACATAGGATAGGATAGGTTCTTTACCACCCACCACTTATACCATGTAAACATGTACAACAAACTTAAAAATGCCAACCAATCACTGCACCATTCACACATTATCCCACCCACTCACCCACCCACTCACCCACTCAACCCAACGATACGTAAAAGAGAATACCTGAAATAAACAACTAAAATAAATAACATGAAAAAAACATTCAATAATCAATATTTTAAATATCTTCAAATCCGTGATTATCTTAAAAAATATATAAAAAGGACTATAATAATATGCCCCCAGACATTAGATGAAGCCATGAAGATAAAGGCTGAATCAGCAAATCTAATATCATATTTATATAATATTATATTGAATATAGAAATACCTACAACAGATAATATTAGAAGGGACTGGGAACAAGAATTAGCTATAAAAATTTCAAAAGAGAGCTGGGATAAACACTTATTATATGTGCATAAATGCTCGATCAACGTACGACATACTCTAATCCAATATAAAACATTACATAGACTATATTATTCAAAAACTAAAATAAATAAACTTTTCCCCAATGTCTCACCCATTTGTGATAAATGTCAGTTACAAGAAGCTAACATAGCGCACTCTTTTGTTTTCTGTATAAAAATCCAAAAATTCTGAAACGAAACATTTGAAATCTTCACAAAATTATTTAAAACAAAACTACTACCCAAAGTAGAATGGATCATTTTTGGAATATCGGAAGGTAACCCAGAATTAAATATGTTTCAACCTGGACTGCACCTGGACTGGAATGGAACCAATGTCCTTGGGGGGGTGTTTGCTACTGCTGTCGGGGAGGATTTAAACTAATGTGGCAGGGGGATGGGTACAAGAGCAGAGGGGCAGGGGGGTGTAAAATGAAGGTAGAAGCAATAGGTAGCAAGGTGAAAAGTAAAAGTGGCAGGCAGACAAAACCAGGGCAAAATTCAAAAAGGGCCACTTTTCAACATAATTGTATAAGGGGTAAGAGCGTTGTAAAAACAAGCCTGAAGGCTTTGTGTCTCAATGCAAGGAGTATTCGTAAAAAGGTGGATGAGTTGAACGTGCAGATAGCCATTAATGATTATGATATAGTTGGGATCACGGAGACATGGCTCCAGGGTGACCAAGGCTGGGAGCTGAACATCCCGGGATATTCAATATTCAGGAGGGATAGAGAGAAAGGAAAAGGAGGTGGGGTAGTGTTGCTGGTTAGAGAGGAGATTAACGCAATGGAAAGGAAGGACATTAGTTTGGAGGATGTGGAATCGGTATGGGTAGAGCTGCGAAACAATAAGGGGCAGAAAACGCTGGTCGGTGTTGTGTACAGGCCACCTAACAGTAGTAGTGAAGTTGGGGATGGCATCAAACAGGAAATTAGAAATGCTTGCGACAAAGGCAAAGCAGTTATAATGGGTGACTTCAATCTACATATAGATTGGGTGAATCAAACTGGCAGGGGTGCTGAGGAAGAGGATTTCTTGGAATGTATACGGGATAGTTATCTAAACCAACATGTAGAGGAACCAACGAGAGAGCTGGCTATTTTAGACTGGGTATTGAGTAATGAGGAAGGGTTAGTTAGTAGTCTTGTTGTGCGTGGCCCCTTGGGCAAGAATGACCATAATATGGTTGAGTTCTTCATTAGGATGGAGAGTGACATTGTTAATTCAGAAACAATGGTTTTGAACTTAAAGAAAGGTAACTTTGAGGGTATGAGACGTGAATTGGCCAAGATTGACTGGCAATTAATTCTAAAAGGGTTGACGGTGGATATGCAATGGAAGGCATTTAAAGACTGCATGGATGAACTACAAAAATTGTTCATCCCAGTTTGGCAAAAGAATAAATCAGGGAAGGTAGTGCATCCATGGATAACAAGGGAAATCAGGGATAGTATCAAAGCAAAGGATGATGCGTACAAACTAGCCAGAAAAAGCAGCATACCGGAGGACTGGGAGAAATTCAGAGACCAGCAGAGGAGGACGAAGGGCTTAATTAGAAAAGGAAAAATGGATTATGAAAGAAAACTGGCAGTGAACATAAAATCTGACTGCAAAAGTTTTTATAGATATGTGAAAAGAAAGAGATTAGTTAAAAACAAATGTAGGTCCCTTGCAGTCAGAAACAGGTGAGTTGATCATGGGGAACCAGGATATGGCGGACCAATTGAATAACTACTTTGGTTCCGTCTTCACTAAGGAAGACATAAATGATCTGCCGGAAATAGCAGGGGCCCGCGGGTCAAAGGAGGTGGAGGAATTGAGTGAAATCCAGGTTAGTCGGGAAGTGGTGTTGGGTAAATTGAATGGATTAAAGGCCGATAAATCCCCAGGGCCAGATAGGCTGCATCCCAGAGTACTTAAGGAAGTAGCTCCAGAAATAGTGGATGCATTAGTAATAATCTTTCAAAACTCCTTAGATTCTGGAGTAGTTCCAGAGGATTGGCGGGTAGCAAACGTAACCCCACTTTTTAAGAAGGGAGGGAGAGAGAAAACGGGGAATTACAGACCAGTTAGCCTAACATCGGTAGTGGGGAAACTGCTAGAGTCAGTTATTAAAGATGGGATAGCAGCACATTTAGAAAGTGGTGAAATCATTGGACAAAGTCAGCATGGATTTACGAAAGGTAAATCATGTCTGACGAATCTTATAGAATTTTTCGAGGATGTAACTAGTAGCGTGGATAGGGGAGAACCAGTGGATGTAGTGTATCTGGACTTCCAGAAGGCTTTCGACAAGGTCCCACATAAGAGATTAGTATACAAACTTAAAGCACATGGCATTGGGGGTTCAGTATTGATGTGGATAGAGAACTGGCTGGCAAACAGGAAGCAAAGAGTAGGAGTAAACGGGTCCTTTTCACAATGGCAGGCAGTGACTAGTGGGGTACCGCAAAGCTCAGTACTGGGACCCCAGCTATTTACAATATATATTAATGATCTGGATGAGGGAATTGAAGGCAATATCTCCAAGTTTGCGGATGACACTAAGCTGGGGGGCAGTGTTAGGTGTGAGGAGGATGCTAGGAGACTGCAAGGTGACTTGGATAGGCTGGGTGAGTGGGCAAATGTTTGGCAGATGCAGTTTAATGTGGATAAATGTGAGGTTATCCATTTTGGTGGCAAAAACGGGAAAGCAGATTATTATCTAAACGGTGGCCGATTGGGAAAGGGGGAGATGCAGCGAGACCTGGGTGTCATGGTACACCAGTCATTGAAGGTAGGCATGCAGGTGCAGCAGGCAGTAAAGAAAGCGAATGGCATGTTGGCTTTCATAGCAAGAGGATTTGAGTATAGGGGCAGGGAGGTTCTACTGCAGTTGTATAGGGTCTTGGTGAGACCACACCTGGAGTATTGCGTGCAGTTTTGGTCTCCAAATCTGAGGAAGGACATTATTGCCATAGAGGGAGTGCAGAGAAGGTTCACCAGACGGATTCCTGGGATGTCAGGACTGTCTTATGAAGAAAGACTGGATAGACTTGGTTTATACTCTCTAGAGTTTAGGAGATTGAGAGGGGATCTTATAGAAACTTACAAAATTCTTAAGGGGTTGGACAGGCTAGATGCAGGAAGATTGTTTCCGATGTTGGGGAAGTCCAGGACAAGGGGTCACAGCTTAAGGATAAGGGGGAAATCCTTTAAAACCGAGATGAGGAGAACTTTTTTCACACAGAGAGTGGTGAATCTCTGGAACTCTCTGCCACAGAGGGTAGTTGAGGCCAGTTCATTGGCTATATTTAAGAGGGAGTTAGATGTGGCCCTTGTGGCCAAGGGGATCAGAGGGTATGGAGAAAAGGCAGGTACGGGATACTGAGTTGGATGATCAGCCATGATCATATTAAATGGCGGTGCAGGCTCGAAGGGCCGAATGGCCTACTCCTGCACCTAATTTCTATGTTTCTATGTTTCTAAAAGAATTTACTTAATTATGGGCTAATAATCGGAAAAAAGCTTATACTTAAATTTTGGGAAAATGTCCAATACCTACAACAAAAATGTGGATTTCAAACATGTTCGAAACATTACACTTGGAAGAGATGAGACTCCTCCTAGCAGGCAAAGCAGATCACTTCCAAAAGACGTGGTCTGCGTTTATGGAACTATTACAAGCATAGGGTGCAATAATAAATTATAACATAAAGGCTACCAAGACCTGGAAACGGGGGGTATAAAATAAACTTTTAATAAAAACACGGTTGGTATATCCTTTTTTGCGGAGTTTTGTGTTACAATAAAGCGATTGATTTTTCTTTCTTCTTTTTTTTCTTTTCTTTCTAGGGTCTTATTTATTTTCTTTGCTTCCTTCTCTGATTCCTTCCCTAAGGGGTTCTCTATTCCCAACACTTTCCTGCACCTTCACGATTCTTGCTTACTTTCCTTACTTCTTTTATTTCTATCTCTTTTAAAGCTCAAAAAATGAAGTGGTACAACATAATGTAATAAGATATATGCAATGTATTAATGTGATTTACTGTACTGCTAATAAAAATAAAAAAAAACCAAAAAAAAAACCAAGCATAAACACACAACCATACATTCTTTTGTCGATTGCACAATCCCTTTGGTATATAGCGCACCTGCGCTCATTTGGTGGCTATATTAAGTGTAGTTATTGCTGTGGGATAAAAACTGTTTTTGAGTCTGTTTGTCCTTGTCCTCATTGATCTGTACCGTCTGCCTGACGGCAACAGTTCAAACAGGGAGTGTCCGGGGTGGGAAATGTCCTTTATAATGTTCTGGGATTTCTTGAGACAGTGGGAACTGTGTAGGTCCTCCAGAGTCAGAGTCAGAGTCAGAGTCAATTTAATTGTCATTTGGACCCCTAGAGGTCCAAACGAAATGCCGTTTCTGCAGCCATACAATACACACAAATAGACCCCAGACACAACATAATTACATTTTTACATAAACATCCATCACATAGCTGTGATGGAAGGCCAAATAAACTTATCTCTCCACTGCACTCTCTCCCCCCCGATGTCAGAGTCAAAGTCATAGCCCCCGGCTGGCGATGGCGATTGTCCCGCGGCCATTAAAGCCACGCCGGGTGGTGCGAGGTCGCACACCGGGTCTAGATGTTGGAGCCCCCGGTGTGCGCTCGCAAAGTCCCGCGGCCGTTCCAGCCGCGCGGGGCAGTGATGTCAGGCCCCGCTCCAGGAGCTCTTCGACCCCGCAACTCGGGCGGGAGAAGTCGCCGTTGCAGGAGCCCCGAAAAGCGGTCTCCCTCCAGGGAGCCGTGGGCTCCCGGTGCCGCCGTCCGCCAGACCCGCAGTAGCAGCCTCCGACTCAGCAGCAGCGGCAGCAGCAGCAGCAGCAGCAGCAGCAGCGGCAGCGGCAGCGCTCCTCCACCGCTCCACCCGCTCCGGTCTCGGCCAGCTCCGCGACGGCAACGGTGAGTCGGCACCAGAGTCCCCGGCTTCTTCCCGTTGGAGGCCGCTCCTCGTTGCGGCCCCAACGACAACTGAGACCCGACGAGAAAAGGTCGGGTCTCCAGTGCAGGGAGAGATTCAAAAAGTTTCCCCCCCCCCCCCCCCCCCCCCCCCCCCCACCCACCCCCCCCCCCCCCCCACACACACCCCCAACATAAAATAACAAAAACTACATTAAAACACAGACAAAAAATAATAAAACGCGGACAGGCTGCAGAGGCCACTGCTGGCCAGAGCCGCGCCACCTACCGGAAAAAAAAAAAAAAAAAGGTGCCCTCTCCTCACCTCCAAGGTGAGGAGAGGGCAGCCGACAATCTTCTGGGCGTTGTCAATGGCCCTCTGGAGCGCTTTCCTCTTAACCGCTGTGCAGCTGGTGTACCACACGCATACACAGTATGTTAGGATGCTCTCTATGGAGCACCGATAAAAGGACAGCAGCAGTCTCTGGGTGATGTTGTTCTTCCTGAGCACCCTCAGGAAGTGCAGTCTCTGCTGGACCTTTTTCAGCAGCGCAGAGGTGTTCACGCTCCATGTCAGGTCCTCCTCAATGTGGATTCCCAGGAAGCGGAAATCCGCCACCCTCTCCACACAGTCCCCTCTGATGATTAACGGTCCGTTTTCTTCTTCCTGTAGTCTATTATGAGCTCCTTGGTCTTTGAGGGGTTGAGGAGCAGGTTATTTTCTCCACACCACACTGTCAGCTGCTCCACCTCATCCCTGTAGGCGTACTCATCCCACCCAGAGATGAGCCCCACCACCGTGGTGTCATCCGCGAATTTGAAAATGGTGTTACTGTGGTGGGCGGGGGTGCAGTCATGTGTGTGCAGATGGTGTAAAGCAGGGGGCTCAGCACGCAGCCCTGTGGAGAGCTGGTACTGAGGCTGAGGCCATTTATCCACATGCAGGTGGAGTGTGGAAGTCCCAGGTCCCCCAGTTTGTCCACCAGTATTCATACAGACTCCAGCCAGCTGGTCTGCGCAGTCCTCCAGCACGCGTCCAGAGACGCCATCGGGTCCTCGGATTGATGGCCTGCAGTGTGCGCCTCACCTCATACTCCTCTATTTTGAGGGTTAAGCTGCTGTGGACCATGTGCTGTGATGTGGCTGTCTCGGGTGGCTCCACTTCAAAGCGAGCAAAGAAGAGGTTCAGCTCCTCTGCCAACGAGGCGTCACCTTCAGCAGCTCCAAGGTTGGTCTAAGTGAAGATAGTTAAGTGAAAACTAGCCATTCAGCTTTGTGTTAAAGTTTGTCCCTATCATCTTAGAACTATGTCCTCTGGTTCTTGATTTATCCACCTTGGATAAAAGACAGTGCATTCACCCTATCCCCCTCATCATTTTATTAGATCATGTTTCATCCTCTTGCACTCAAAGAATAAAGTCCTACACGGCCCAATCCCTCCTTATAGCTCAGGCCCTCGAGTCCTGCAACATCCTCGTAAATCTCTGCATCTTTCCGGATGGTCCAAGGTAGATCTTTTCACTGCTGTAGACTGTCAGGTGATGGGGCGATACCCAGGGGCAGTGTGACGGGTCCAGTCTCTGCTACAGGATGCGGCATGGGTGGGCTGCAGTGGGCTTTCCCTTCCTGCTTGCGCATTTGTAGACACCCAGTTGCCTATGTTAACACCCCCTGTGTTTCCTCCCTGTAGCTGAAGAGAAGAAAGCTGAGGTGAAGGAGGAATCGGAGGAGTCGGACGAAGACATGGGCTTTGGGCTCTTCGATGATTAGCCTGGACTTTCCAGCAAAACAGACCGAAAATCTTCCCACTCAGCGACTCCCAATGCCTGAGCCAAACTAAGACCACCGAGGGAACAGGCCAGAAGGCACCGTTGCATGTTTGGCGCACTCGGTCGTGTGTAGCAGCCCGTTCCTCTGTAACAAACCTGGGTCCCAGGTTGGTTTGGCTGGGGGATTGGGTCTTGGACCTCCCTAGTCCTGCATGTGTCCCTTGCACTTTGATCTCCTTTTAATGTGTGCCCTCTGATAGCCTAGAGCAGATGCAGCGCTGTAGACAGAGACACTGGAAGTTTCAGATCGAGCATGGAGGGTGGGGGGATGCAGATTACACCCTCGCCACCCCTCCTGCCTGCAATGCACTAACCTCGTAGTATAACACTCCATAATTTATTATAAAATACATTCCTAGAGTTTACATAGTTTTATTTTTTTTAATAGCTAAAGATAACTTATTGTCTGCTGTGAAAGGAAGCCCCATGGTAGTTGTGCGTATGGAAGGAGCCCCTTTTGGCACCATATTGAATCAGATTTGGATTGAGGGAAATGGGGCGTGGGGGAAAGGGGGTCATCTGGAGGAGGTTGCAGTACTAGTAATGGCTTGGCAGCCCCTTGCCCAAACCTTGCTGCATCTGCTCTTTCACCCAGTCCAGGCTCTTCCCATAGCTCAGCTTGTTTTACAGGCAACTCCACCATCTAATCAGAGTAGCTCATTTGAACAGGGACAATTCTATTATCAAATGGTCCCTTACAAAGGAGCAACAATTATCCAATGAGGCTGAACCCTTTCGACAGAGGTAATTCGTAGCCAATGAGAGTGATCCCTTACAAAGGAGCAACAATTATCCAATCGGAGTGGCCCCTTTGCACAGGAGTAACTCTTATCCAATGAGTGTGGCCCAATTGAATAGGGGCAACAATAAACCGATGAGCTGCACACTGATGGAAGATTGCAATATGAAGGAAGACATTATTATTAAAAATAAAAGTAATGAAATATTTGGCACTTTATATAAATCACTGCAATATTTACAGTTGGACTGTCACCAGCTGGATTTGTCAACAGCCTGCCTGGACAATTGTTGGGCTGATTTGATTGAAACTCTGCTTCTAACTTGGTGTGACACAGAAGCTATAATTCCCTCTGGTCTGTTTTGCTTAGTGTCTTAGAAAGAATTAACGATTTTATGAAATTCTTTTTATTTTGTTGCAGAGAATCTTTCCACATTGTATTTGTTAATTGTGGTTCTTCTACCCCGTCTGGGTCAGTAAAACACTGAGTCAAGCACTGGAATCCAAACCCTTTTATTCAACTTCAACTTGGGTCAACTACTGCTTCACTCACTCAAGCCCGTGACAGCCTCACGTAGACAGAACAGAAAGGAAAGACAACAACCCAACTGAAAGATCACCCTTTTATACCCCTATAACTACAGGGGGAGGGCAACAAACCCATTCACCAGTACCGGAGAGAAGATACATGGAGTGACAACTCCTTCGCCCAATCATATAACAGTAACTACAAATATCTTTATACATAGCAGAGAGTAGAAGCATCTTAGTACATAGAGAAACATACCGTAGAAGTCAACCAATCACGGGTGATGATGGGGAGACACAGAAACAAAGTAGAAACATTTTTAGGGCAATAAGAAACTTCCAGGTGCAGGCCACCCTTCTGGACCAATCACAAGCATGCATTAAGCGTCAGTGTTCTGGAACTCCTGCAAAAGCCCAGACTTTGTGGAAACCAGTGGGTCACGGGTGCAGAAACTTCCTGAAACTTCTGAAAAGTTCCGGACTTAGTGGAGCCAGGTCCAGCAGCTTGCAAAATTATGTAATCACCCCTCATGGACACCCACTTGCCATTTCCCAAGTACCCAAATCCCAGCATAGCTACATATTTTTTTAGCTGGGTTTTCAATTGCTGTGAGTCCAGCAATAACAACTGGCATTCATGGCATGTGCAGCACAGGAAGAGGTCACTCGGCTCAACCATTGACACTGGAGTTTCTGCTCAACCTCCTTCCATTTCCATTTACTCCTCCCCATCTAACAATCTCTGGCCAACCTTATTCCCTCTTCTCTCACATGCTTGTCCAGCATATCTGCTTGAAGTCTGAAGAAGGGTCCCGACCTGAAACTTTACCTATCCATGTTAGCCAGAGATGCTGCCAGTCCCACTGAATTACTCCAGCACTTTGTACCTATCCATGTTCTCCAGAGAGGGATGCTGCCTGAGCTGCTGAGTTACTCCAGCACTTTGTAATCTGCAAACACGCTATGTTCCACATTCCCACTGCTTTTTGAGTAATGGAATTTTTCCTGTATTCCCCATCTGCCAAAGATAAGAGACAGTGCTGGAGTAACTCAGTGGGTCGGGCAGTAACTCTGGAGAAAAAGGATGGGTGACTTATCGGCTCGGGACCATTCTTCAGACTGAAAGTGGGGGGTTGTGTAAAGACCAGGACCTATCGGGGATGGCCACAAATGACAGGGGAGTCTGAAGAAGGGTCTCGACTCGAAACGTCACCCATACCTTCTCTCCATAGATGCTGCCTGTCCTGCTGAGTTATTCCAGCATTTGGTGACCTAGGGCAGGGTAGTGCCCTGTAAACCCATTGTTGGATCAGGAAGCTGTGATCTCAAGAGGGATACAATGTGGAGAGCTGTAGAACTGGTGAAACGACCGGTAAAGGAAGAGGGTAGGGTAGGGGAGGGAAGTGTAGCTTGTCTTATATTCAACCCCTCTAGATGTGCTCTTCTCTCCAAATAGAATTTTTCTCTGTCTTGTATGCAATAAAAGCTACCTTGCTTCTGAAATTCAGTCCTGTTGGTATTGGTTCATTATGTCATGTATACCGTGATACAGTGGATAAACCTGGAGACATAATGACCGCAATGCCGAATCTTGATCAAAACAGAAAGTGCTGCAGGAACTCAATTGGTCAGGCAGCATCTGTGGAGGGAAAGGGACAGGAAACGTTTTTGGTCGGGACCCTTTAGACTTATCCCGAAACGTCTGTCCATTCCCTCCAGCACTTTATGTTTTACAGTAAAAATCTTTGCATGCTACTATTGTACACGTTACAATAATAAGTCGCAACCAATCAATTTAGGTTTATTGTTGTCAGAGGTACAGTGAAAAGCTTTGCTGCTTGCTTTCAGAACAGATCAGATAAGATAATACTATATATAAACACAATCAGTTTAAACTCCAGTACAATAGATCAAGCAAAGGGGAAGATACTGAGTGCAGAATATAGTTCTCAGCATTGTAGCGCATCAGTTCCACTGTCAAGGTCCAATGTCCGCAATGGGTTGGAGGTGAATCGGACAGTTTGTGGAAGGACCGTTCAGAAGCTGATGACAAAGGGGAAGAAGCTGTTCCTGAGTCTGGTGGTGCACGCTTTAAAGCTTCTGTACCTTCTGCTGGACAGAAGCGGAGAGAAAAAGGAGTGACCGGGGTGGAACAATTATGATTATTCCCGAGGGAAGTGTAGATGGAGTCGATGGTGGGGAGTCTTGTCTATGAGATGGACTGGGCTACATCTACAATGGTGGGTAGACAAAAATGTTGGAGAAACTCAGTGGGTGAGGCAGCTTTTATGGAGCGAAGGAAATAGGCAACGTTTCGAGCCGAAAACCTTCAGACTGATGTCAGGGTGGGGGGGAGGGAAGAAGAAAGGAAGAGGTGGAGCCAGTGGGCTGAGGGAGAGCTGAGAAGGGGAGGAGATAGTGAGGACTACCTGAAATTAGAGGTCAATGTTCATGCCACTGGGGTGCAAACTGCCCAAGTGAAATATTAGGTGCTGCTCCTCACTGAGGAGGCCCAGGACAGAAAGGTCGATTCGGAATGGGAGGGGGAGTTGAAGTGCTGAGCCACCGGGAGATCAGGTTGGTTATTGTGAACCGAGCTGAGGTGTTCGGCAAAGCGATCGCCAAGCCTACGCTTGGTCTCACCGATGTAGAGCAGCTGACACCTAGAGCAGCGGATGCAATAGATGAGGTTGGAGGAGGTGCAGGTGAACCTCTGCCGCACATGAAAGAAGGCTTGGGTCCTTGAATGGAGTCAAGGGGGGAGGTAAAGCGACAAGTGTAGTATTTCTTGCGGTTGCAAGAGAAAGTGCCAGGAAAGGGGGTAGTACGGGTGAGAAGGGACAAATTGACCAGGGAGTTACGGAGGGAGCGGTCTCTGCGGAAAGCAGACAGGGGAGGAGATGGGAAGATGTCACAAGTGGTGGGATCACGTTGGAGGTGGCGAAAATGATGGAGGATTATTTGTTGTACGTGACGGCTGGTAGGGTGGAAGGTGAGGACAAGGGGGACTCTGTCCTTGTTACGAGTGGGGGGATGGGGAGAGGGAGCAGAGTGACGGGGTATAGAAGAGACCCTGGTGAGAGCCTCATCTGTGGTAGAAGAGGGGAACCCCCGCTCCCTGAAGAATGAGTACATCTCCGATGCCCTGGTGTGGAACGCCTCATCCTGGGAGCAGATGCGGCACAGACGGAGGAATTGGTAGTAGGGCATGGAGTCCTTACAGGAAGCAGGGTGGGAAGAAGTGTAGTCAATAGACAATAGATGCAGGAGTAGGCCATTTGGCCCTTCAAGCCAGCACCGCCATTCAATGTGATCATGGCTGATCATCCCCAATCAGTACCCCGTTCCTGCCTTCTCCCCATATCCCCTGACTCCGCAATAGTCCAGATAGCCATGGGAGTCAGTGGGTTTATAGTGGATGTCGGCCAGTAGTCTAACACCTGTGATGGAGATAGTGAGGTCAAGAAATGGTAGGGAAATGTCGGAAATGGCCCAGGTGTATTTGAGTGCTGGATGGAAGTTAGTGGCGAAATGGATGAAGTCAGTGAGTTGTGTGCGGGTGCAGGAGGTTGCACCAATGCAGTCGTCGATGTAGCAGAGTTAGAGTTCGGGGATAAGGCCATGGTACGCCTCGAACAAGGATTGTTCGACTATGGTGGTCTGCGTGATGGACTGTGCTACATCTACAATGGTGGGGAGTGTGGTGTGTGTGATGGACTGGGCTACATCTACAATGGTGGGGAGTGTGGTGTGTGTGATGGACTGGGCTACATCTACAATGGTGGGGAGTGTGGTGTGTGTGATGGACTGGGCTACATCTACAATGGTGGGGAGTGTGTACATCTACAATGGTGGGGAGTGTGTTCTGTGTGATGGACTGGGCTACATCTACAATGGTGGGGAGTGTGGTGTGTGTGACGGACTGGGCTACATCTACAATGGTGGGGAGTGTGGTCTGTGTGATGGACTGGGCTACATCTACAATGGTGGGGAGTGTGGTCTGTGTGATGGACTGGGCCACATCTACAGCTCTGCAATTCTTGTGGTCTTGAGCAGAATCGTTCCCAAACCAAGCTATGATGCAACCCGACAGTATTGTTGAGTAAATCACACATACTCACAGATCAGTTATAACAATATTAATTGAGTAATGTATACAAGTAAGTAAAGTAACCAATGTACAGTATGGTTTCTATGGTGCATCTGTAGACGTTTGTAAGAGTCATTGTAGACATGCAGAATTTCCTCAGTCTCCTAAGGAAGTCGAGGCGTTGTTTTGCCTTCTTGACTGTCGCACCACTGTGGTTGGTCCAACAAAGATAGGCTGAAGACAACAAAGACAATGCTGTCACTTATGTGCGATTCTGTGAAATAAGAAAACATTGCAGTTAGCAGAAGAGAAACTGAAAGCTAAAGTGTGCAGTGGGAAGTTGGCTGAGATAAAACCCGACAGTTAAATGCAGGGTGCAAAAGATAGTTTGTTTCAGTTGTGGGTTAATGGGATGTGGGTAATCGCGGACTGGTTTCCATCCCAAACACTGACAGGTTACCACTTTATTAAAACTGACGTAACTTAGCAGAGAGTTAGTGCTGTGGCCAGGACATGGACATCACTGGCAATGTACAATGTGCGGGAGGAACTTGGCAGCTCAGACACCAACATCACACCACCAGGTTCAGGAATAGCAACTTTCCTACAACCATCACATTCTTGAACCGACTCGCACAACCCTAATACTACCTCGGCAACGTAACACTACCCACCACCTCTTGAACTGCGAAGGTACACAAAATTGCTGGAGAAACTCAGCGGGTGCAGCAGCATCTATGGAGCGAAGGAAATAGGCAACGTTTCGGGCCGAAACCCTTCTTCAGACTGGAGGGAAGGAGTCCTCGCCCCCCAATGATGACCCTTTTTCCCGTCTCCAACGCACCCCCTCCTCGCGGAACCCTCTCGTAAAGTCCCGGCTTTGGAACTCTTTATCCAGAACTGCCGCCGCGACGTCAACCGCATCAACTTCTCCACTCCCCTGTCTCACTCCAATCTCTCCCCCCCTTGAACGCACCACCATTGAATCACTCCGCAACAACCCAGATTGGATCATCAAACCAGCCGACAAGGGAGGTGCCGTGGTAGTCTGGCGCGTCGATCTCTACAAAGCTGAGGCCACGCGCCAACTCTCGGACACCTCCTCCTACTTACCCTTGGACCATGACCCCACTGACGAGCACCAGGCCACCATATCTAGCACCATCACCGACTTCATCAATTCCCACGCCCTCCCCGACCAAGCCTCCAACCTCATCGTTCCCCAGCCCCGCACGGCCCGTTTTCACCTTCTCCCCAAAATCCACAAACACTGCTCTCCCGGTAGACCCACTGTCTCTGCCTGTTCGTGCCCCACCGAACTCATCTCCACATACCTTGACTCCATACTATCCCCCTTGGTCAAATCCCTTCCCACCTATGTTCTAGACACCTCAGACACTCTCCGCCGCCTCCACGCATTCCACTCTCTAGGTCCCCACCCCCTCATCTTCACCATGGATGTCCAGTCACTCTACACCTCCATCCCCCACCAGGATGGCCTCAAAGCCCTCCGGTTCTTCCTCGACCAGAGGAGCAACCTATACCCAGCCACTGACACTCTCCTCCGCCTAGCGGAGTTGGTCCTCATCCTCAACAACTTTACGTTTGACTCCTCCCATTTCCTCCAAACACGGCGTAGCTATGGGCACACGCATGGGCCCCAGCTACGCCTGCCTCTTTGTCGGGTACGTTGAACAATCCTTGTTCAATACGTGCCAGAGCCCCATCCCCGACCTCTACCTCCGTTACATTGACGACTGCTTTGGGGCCACCTCCTGCACCCACACCCAACTGACTGACTTCATCCACTTCACCACCAACTTCCATCCGGCACTCCAATACACTTTGTCACCTCTTGAACTGCTGTGGACTTGTTTTCCAATTATGTTTTTGCACCATTTTGCTTTTTTCACACTTTCTTATCTATTCGTTTTAGCTATACTTGATGTTTGTGTGTATTGTGTGAGTCTATGGAACCCTGCTGCAAGCAACACTTTAATTGTACCTGTATCTCACTGGCCTGGTACAGATGATGATTCAATTTACTTCAATTCAATTCAACTTTATTGTCATTGCACAGATATAAGTATATGTTTAGCGTCTGGCCATAGTCATAGTGCAAGATAGTAGAAGTGAAAATAAAACTACAAAATAAGCATACAATAGAGTAAAATAGTACTGGTTAACAATGTGTGGAATGTGGATGGAACAAGAATAGAAACAAAACTGGTACATAGGCAAATACTGTATCCAAATGGGAGAGACTAAAGATATCTAGCGACGGGACTCTGAGTTCAGCAGTGTAATAGTGTTATTGAAAAAGCTGTTCCTCAGCCCGCTTGTGCGAGTCCTGAGGCCCCTGTACCGCCTCCCTGATGGGAGGAGGGCAAACAGTCCATGGTTGGGGTGAGAGGGGTCCTTGATGATTTTCCCGGCCCGTCTCAGACACCGTTTTCGGTGGAGGGCATCCATGGCAGGGAGCGGGGCACCGATGATGTACTGCGCGGTTTTCACCACCCGTTGTAGTGCCTTCCTGTCCACTACGGTGCAACTGCTGTACCATACCGTGAAGCAGGTGGTCAGGATGCTTTCGATGGTACAGCGGTAAATGTTGGTCAGGATCTGGGGGGATAGGTGGGCTTTCTTGTGCCTCCTCAGGAAGTAAAGGCGCTGCTGCGCCTTTTTGATCAGCTTGGAGGTGTTGAGGGACCAGGACAGATCCTCCGAGATGTGTACCCCGAGGAATTTGTAGTTGGAGACGCGCTCCACCTCAGTCCCGTTTATGTGGATGGGGGTATGTCTGCCCCCTCTGACCTTCCTGAAGTCAACAATAATTTCCTTCGTCTTCTTGGAGTTGAGGACGAGGTTATTGTTGGCACACCAGGTTGTCAGGTGCTGGACCTCATCCCTATAGGCTGACTCGTCGTTGTCGCTGATCAGTCCTACCACCGTGGTATCGTCGGCAAACTTAATGATGGCGTTGGAGCCATTCTTAGGGATGCAGTCATGGGTGAAGAGGGAGTAGAGGAGAGGGTTGAGCACACAGCCCTGAGGCACGCCGGTGTTCAGTGTTATAGTGGAGGAGGTGAGGTTGTTGACCCTAACAGACTGGGGTTTGTTGGTGAGGAAATCCAGTGTCCAATTCCAGAGGGAGGTGGTGATGCCAAGTCCGCTGAGTTTGGTGATCAAGCTAGCGGGGATGACAGTGTTAAAGGCGGAGCTGAAATCAACATTGGTGGACCAAAATCGACCTGATGTAGGTGTTGTTGCTGTCCAGGTGGGTCAGGGCAGAGTGTAGGGCGGCCGATAAACACGACATGACACTGTTGACTCGAGGTGAGAACAGAAAAAGATATGAATGGGGAACAGGATGAGGCCACTTGACCTCTCGACTCACGGGAATCTTTCAGTCACTGGTAACGACAATCTATCTACTGCTGCCTTAAGAACTTTCAAAGCGGTAGACTTGCTGCCTCATAATGCTTACAGCTCCAAAGATCCGGGTCCGATCCTGGCTTGTCTGTACGGAGTTTGTACGTTCTCCCCGTGATCTCGTGGGTTTTCTCCGAGATCTTTGGTTTCCTCCCACACTCCAAAGACGTACAGGTTTGTAGGTTAATTAGCTTGGTCATAGAGTGATACAGCGTGGAAACAGGCCCTTCGGCCAAACTTGCCCACACCGGCCAACATGTCCCAGCTACACTAGTTTCACCTGCCTGCATTTGGTACATATCCCTCCAAACCCTGTCCTATCCATGTACCTGTCTAACTGTTTCTTAAATGTTGGGATAGTCCCAGCCTCAACTCCCTCCTCTGGCAGCTTGTTCCATACACCCACCATCCTTTGTGTGGAAAGGTTTCCTCTCAGATTCCTATCAAATCTTTTCCCCTTCACCTTAAACCTATGTCCTCTGGTCCTCGATTCACCCACTCTGTGCGTCTACCCGATCTATTCCTCCCATGATCTTATACAGCTCGATAAGAGCACACCTCACTCTCCTGGGCTCCAAGGAATTGAGTCCCAGGTTACTTAATCTTGGTATGAATGTAAAGGATGTAATTTGCGGGGAACGCTGGTTGGTGCGGACCCAGTGGGCTGAAGGGCCTGTTCCCGCGCTGTTCTCTAAACTAAACTAAAACTAAACCCTCTTACCTTTTCTAAAGACTCACTCAAGATACAAGGAACTGCAGATACAGTCTGAGGAACGGTCCAAACCAGAAACACTGCCTATCATGCCTTCTCAGATGCTGCCTGACCTGTTGCGTTACTCCGTCAGTTGGTTCCAAAGGGAAGCAGCATGGTGGTGCAGCGGTAGAGTTGCTGCTCACAGCACCAGAGACCCAGGTTCGATCCTGACCAAGAGTGCAGTCCTTACGGAGTTTGCATGTTCTCCCTGTGACTGCGTGGGTTTTCCCTGGGTGCTCCGTTTTACTCTCGTATCCCAAAGACATGCAGGTTTGTAGGTTGATTGACAATTTTACTCTGTTCACTGACAACAGATTTCTGCTCGGAGGCCAGAGAATGTAAAGGAGGTCGGATAGTGTTAGTGTACAGCACACTCAGTGGGCTGAAGGGCCTTCTCTGTGCTGTATCTCTAAAGTAAGCTAAGCTCACTGCTTCCTAAGAAAAAACATTTTGCTCCTTCTCTTACACAGACGGCCTCTTGCTTTTAACACAAGACCAAACACAGTGTGTAGAGAGTCCTGACATAAGATCATAAGTTCATAAGACACTGCCTTATGCAACACTGGCGGGGCAGCTGGTGGGCTTTGTTATTTCCCATGTGCTAATCAAGAGGCTGCTCTGCCCATCGTGTTTCATGGCGATCCAGTCAGCTCCACACTCCTTTCTTGCCATACTAAAGCTTCCACACTCTTGCTGCCCAACTGCATCACGGCCTAGTTCAGCAACGTGAACGCCCAGGTGCGAAGAAGACTGCAAAAGGTTGTGAACTCTGCCCAGTCCACCACCGACTCTGACCTCCACACCACCTAAGGCAGTGGTTCTCAACCTTTTTTCAGTGATGTACCCACTGTGAAATATTTTTTCAGCCAAGTACCCCCTAACCAGCGCAAAGCATTTTTGGTTGAAACAAAAAGACTTAAAACGGCACTGTGCCATCAGTGTCTGATTTATTAAACTTTGGAACTGATAAACACATACAAAATTCAAACATTTGAAAAAAAACTATTTCGAACATTTTAAATGTTAATAATCCATGACTAAATTTATTGCAAATATTTCTCATCACTAAAATGTAGTGATTCAAACTAATGTAGTGAAAACAGTGACCATATAACCATTTAAAACTATAAAATGAACCATTTAAAACTCCATAAATGTGCAAAACACTGCTCATTTGTAGTGGTCTCTCTTGAACTATTTGGAAATAAAAAGATATAACTAAAAAAAAGAAAGAAATAATTAACTTAATTATAAATAAAGATTTGTGCACATAAAAATAATTATCAACATTAAGTGTCCTCTTTTGGGATCATAGTAAAGAACTGTGCTCAAAAAGAAATCATTAACTTAATTTTAAATAAAAGCAGAAATTGCTAAAAATAAAAAATAAAAATATTTATCATCGGTTTGCTAGATATGAACTGTTCTGGGAGAGAAAAATGCTCACGGCAGGCCAAACGTGTTAAACAGAAATTAGTCAGATATTGAGCTTTACACAGTAAAAAATCATGTGAAATCATCACTATATAACCATATAATATAACCATATAACAATTACAGCACGGAAACAGGCCCTCGACCCTTCCAGTCCGTGCCGAACACATAATCTCCCCTAGTTCCATATACCTGCGCTCAGACCATAACCCTCCATTCCCTTCCCAACCATATAACTATCCAATTTATTTTTAAATGATAAAAATGAACCTGCCTCCACCACCTTCACTGGAAGCTCATTCCACACAGCTACCACTCTCTGAGTAAAGAAGTTCCCCCTCATGTTACCCCTAAACTTCAGTCCCTTAATTCTCATGTCATGTCCCCTTGTTTGAATCTTCCCTACTCTCAGTGGGAAAAGCTTTTCCACGTCAACTCTGTCTATCCCTCTCATCATTTTAAAAACCTCTATCAAGTCCCCCCTTAACCTTCTGCGCTCCAAAGAATAAAGCCCTAACTTGTTCAACCTTTCTCTGTAGCTTAGTTGCTGAAACCCAGGCAACATTCTAGTAAATCTCCTCTGTACTCTCTCTATTTTGTTGACTTTATTTTTAAATGAATGTACCTGTATGTTATACTGTTTAGTTTGGAGATACAACCAGATAGTCCACTGTACCTGTATGTTATACTGTTTAGTTTGGAGATACAACCAGCTAGTCCACTGTACCTGTATGTTATACTGTTTAGTTTGGAGATACAACCAGACAGTCCACTGTACCTGTATGTTATACTGTTTAGTTTGGAGATACAACCAGCTAGTCCACTGTACCTGTATGTTATACTGTTTAGTTTGGAGATACAACCAGAAAGTCCACTGTACCTGTATGTTATACTGTTTAGTTTGGAGATACAACCACATAGTCACTGAGTTCGCACCGACCAGCGATTTTTGTTACAGATTTGACCATTTTATTTGGCGGCCAATCAATCGCTGTCTCTAAGGGGGTTGCATCCAATCACCAACCAGCTTGCTTTAAAATACCCGTCCAATCAACAAATAGGTCTCCTCCCGTCCAATCAGCCGCTGTCTCCAAGGGCATTGTGTCCAATCACATAATGCAGTTTAATGGTAATTAGCAGCTACGGTAAAGGTTGGAAGCCAGTGGAGCTACTGACAGTCAAACAGGAGGGAGCAGGAGAGATTCACACAGTGTACAATCCATAGCACCATAGTGTACAATATCATAATATATACTAAATAACTGGGCTGACACACCTGGGGCCCAACAAAATTGTTCCCAATTGGGCCCACACCCCCTAAGGCCAGACCTGTATATGCAGGCCTATATTTTAAAATCCCACGTACCCCCTGGAGTGCCTTCCCGTACCCCCAGCGGTACGCGTACCCCCATTTGAGAACCACTGATCTAAGGGATTTATCAGAGTCGTTGCCTCAAAAAGGCAGCCAGCATCATCAGAGACCCACACCACACTGTCCACACACTCATTTCACTCCAGCCATCGGGAAGAAGGTACAGGAGCCTGAAAACTGTAACGTCCAGGTTCAGGAACAGCTTCTTCCCCACAACCATCAGACTATTAAACACGACAACCTCAAATAAGCTCCAACCTACATAGACATAGGCATTGGTTTTGAATTGTTTTTTGTTTTTTTTGTTATTTATATATATACACTCACATACACCACACACACTCACCACACACACACACATACACACACTCACATACACGTACACACTCTCACACACACACCACCCACACACTAACATACACGCACACACACACACACACGCACACACTCACACAATCACACACTCACACACTAGTCGGGTTATGCTTGTAATAAGGCTCGTACGACGACGTAAACAGAGTATACCTTTAATCTGTACAATAACAGCAACTGCAACAGCAGCCTTGTGTGTAAGCCCAGGCAACTCCCTAACTGCCCACACCCTGGGTTCCAGTCACATCCGGTTACTGGAGCCTGGCTTCTGGCACACAGGGTCCTAGTGCCCCTCTGCTCAGCCTTACACTATTATTGCATAATACCACATCTCCCTTTCTTTGAGAACAAAGGGTGGACTACCTTTGTCTCTGCAGGTCTTAAGGGGTTTATTCTGCCCTTTTGCTGGAAGACCTGTCCCTGATCTAGGCATGCAAAATAGAAATAAAATAACTTACACGTTACCATACTGTGAACTATTCTTTCAGGTTTCATGTAAATGTAACAGGTTTACAGAACAATTTCACATCACATTTCACTCTCTCTTTTTCTTTATTGTAGAAAACAGATCAATAAATCACAAATCAAGTCTCTTCGGCTTTCTAACCTCTCTCCCACACCTAGTCCGCACAGTCTCTGTGGTGGGGCCCTCTCCGCTGGGTGATGCTGTCACTGGTGGAGCTGGCTCTGATGGAGCTGGCTCTTCTCCCACCGGTGGCTCTTCTCCCACCGGTGGCTCATCCGCGTCGACTACCTCACTGTTGGTCTGCAGCGGCACCAAGTGCTGCCGGTTCCTCCTCAGTGTGCCCTGAGGCACCTGGACGATATAAGAGCGAGGGGTAGTGTGTGTAGATAGCACTTTGCCCTGGACTCGTGCATCGGTGATCCACACATCCTCCCCAGGTACTAGTGGCTCCAGATTTCTCGCTCCGTGCCTCTTGTCAAAGGATCTTGCGTCGTTCCACCTCTTCTCCCTTTCTTTGGCCCCCAGCGCGTTGTAGTCAGGCAAAACTGGATTCAGCAGGGTTGGAAGGGCAGGAACTGTAGTGCGGAGGCGGCGCCCCATCAACAGCTCGGCTGGGCTATAGCCGTTCAGTAGAGGGGTTGCTCTGTAGGCCAGCAATGCAAGATATGGGTCTGACGCCTTTGTTAGCAGGTTTTTCACGGTTTGTACAGCGCGTTCTGCCTCCCCATTGCTCTGAGGAAACCTGGGGCTGCTCGTGATGTGCATAAAGCCATACTCTGCTGCAAAGGATTTAAAGTGGCTACCCGAGAACTGGGGCCCATTGTCACTTTTAAGAAATTCACAAATTCCATGACGAGCAAACATGGATTTCAGGTGCACCACCACATCTGTGGACCTTGTGGGTGACAGTAGCGCAACTTCCACATATCTTGAGAAATAATCTACGACTAATAGATAAGTCTTGTTTTTCAGCGTGAATAGGTCAGCTCCCAAGGTTTGCCAAGGCCTGTCTGGCATCTCCGTTGGCATCAGCGGCTCTTTGACGTTCCTTCTCTCTTGGATGCAGGTTCTACATTTCAGCACCATGTCATTCAGCTGGCTGCTGAGTCCTGGCCACCATACCGTCTGTTTGGCCCGGCCCCTGCACTTTGTCACCCCCAGGTGTCCTTCGTGTAGTCTCAGCAGCACATCACCTTGTAAGGCTGATGGGATGACGAGCCTCGTGCCCCGCAGCAGCAGCCCATCGT
>NC_073397.1:362500-385000 GCF_028641065.1 Leucoraja erinaceus
TCGAGGGGAGGAGATTGGACGAGGGGAAAGGAGTGAGTAGGGGGGAGGGATTGAGAGGAGGGAGGGAGAGGAAGAAGGATGGGGAGGGGAGAATGGGGGGGTCAATGGGCAAATGCAGGAATGTGGTGAAACAGTAATAATGTCACGGGCCATGCAAGCCTGAGCTGTGGGGTTGATGATGATGCTGTGGGTGGTGTGTGGGGAACTCACTGTGCTGTCCACACATTGTTCCAGCTGCCATGTTTGACCAGGCTGGCGCTCACTCACCTCTCCTGTTGCGTTGCCATTCAGCATCTGTGGAGAGGAGGATTTGGTGACGTTTTGGGTTAATGCCAGTCTGAAGAAGGGCCTCAACCCGAAACGTCACCCACTCCTCGCCAGAGATGCTGCATGTCCCGTTGAGTTACTCCAGCTTTTTGTCTTATCTTCTTTTTGTGTAAACCAGCATCTCCAGTTCCTTCCTACTCACTTCATTTGCGCAAATGAGGAGCAACAAAAGAATGTATGGTTGAGGAGAAGTTCTGATGGTCTCCAGGCCTTAGGCTTTTGATTTTGGAGCTGGTGGGTGACCCAGAGTGAGACGGAGAGGGAGAGGCATCGCCCACTTATAGGAAGCGTGCCATAAGTTGGAAAGGGTGCTAGAGAGATTCACCAGGATGTTACCTGGACTCTGGGCCTTGAGTTATAAGGAGAGGGTGGATGGGTTGGGACGTTTTTCCCTGGAGCATAGGAGGCTGAGGGATGACATTATTGAGGTTTGCGCCATCATGAGGGGCATGGATAAAGTGAACAATCAGTCTTTTTCCCAGGGTAGAGGATTCCAAAACTAGAGGGCACAGGCTTAAGCTGAGAGGAGAGAGATTTAAGAGGGACCTCGGGGGCAATTGTTTCCCTCAGAGGGAAGTCCGTATCTGGAACGAGTTTCCATTACAGGAATGATGTGGCTTTGGAGAGGGTGAAGGAGAGAAGGTTCTGGATGGGAGGGATTCAGCTACAGGGTTGGACAAAGTTGGATTGTTTTCACTGCAGCATCACAGGTTGGGGGGAGGATGCTGGAAGTGTTTAAAATAACGAGAGGTATAGATAGGGTGGACTGTCAGGGAGGAAATGTCAACGATTAGAGGACAGAACTTTAAGGTGAGAGGGACACAGTTTAAAGGAGATGTGTGGGCAGGTTTGTTTTACACAGTGGGTGGGTGCGTGGGACGTGGTGCCAGGGGTGGTGGTGGAGGCTGATTGATCAGTGGTGTTTAAGATCTTTTATATCGGCACATGGATGTGCAGGGGATGGAGGGGGATGGATCACGTGCAGGCACAGGAGATTAGTTTAACCTGGCATCATGTTCAGCACTGACATTGTGGGCTGAAGGGCCAGTTCCTGTGCTGTACTGTTCTATGCACGTTCTGCATTTAACACGTGTTCTGCTTTTCACTTCAGTGTGAGTGTTTTTTGGGACAAAGCTCAGAAGTATAACTCTGGAAGTTGATCTATTCGTTACAGAAGTTTCTGTAAACAAGTCAGTGTTCAGGAGCCAGAAAGAGGAGAGTGTTTGCTCTGCAGTCCAGGAAAAATGCAGTTTCACATTCACTTTTACAAAGATAATAACCACATGTTAGGAGGAAGCTCCCTTGGATGTTTTCTCCCAGAGAGGAGCTGCTATTGTGTGAGATGTAGCAAGGTTGTGGTGTGTTCAGGAGACGGACTACTGCTGTAACCGGATACAGAACGCCCTCGCCATCCCTGCCGCCTGCCTGTGTCGCAGCAGCTCTGTGAGCTCCAGCACGGTAGGAAATGGGGCATCCCATAATACACAGCAGTGTGACAATGACCACAAGGTCTATGTTGTGTCTTGCTGCTGAGCTGGTCAGGCAACTGTGGCAAAAGGGGTGTTGGCTTTTTAGTCACGTGTACCAAGATACAGTGAGAAGCTTTGCTTGGCGTGCTGTTCACTCACATCGTACTCTACATGAGTCAATTCAGGAGAGTCTAATTGTCATATGTACCCACAACATGGGATTCTTACATGCAGCAGCTTAATATAATAGCAGCTTGTATTTAATATAACCGTAAATACAATGGAGAAACAAGGAACTAGATAATATATAGCCATGCAGCATGGAAACAGGCCCTTCAGCCCTACTCATCCATGCCAACCAAGATGCCCCATCTAAGGCAGTCCCGACATTTTTCACACAGAGAGTGGTGAATCTCTGGAATTCTCTGCCACAGAATTTAGTTGAGGCCAGTTCATTGGCTATATTTAAGAGGGAGTTAGATGTGGCCCTTGTGGCTAAAGGGATCAGGGGGTATGGAGAGAAGGCAGGTACAGGATACTGAGTTGGATGATCAGCCATGATCATATTGAATGGCCGTGCAGGCTCGAAGGGCCGAATGGCCTACTCCTGCACCTATTTTCTATGTTTCTATGACCCAAAACGTCACCCATCCTTTTTCTCCAGAGATGCTGCCTGACCTGCTGTTGCTCCAGCATTTTGTTCCCCATTTCACTGGGTTTGGACCATAATCCTCTTGACCTTTGCTATCCATGTACCTATCAAAGCGTGTTTTAAATAGTGTGTAGTACCTTCGTCGACTATCTGCTCTGGCAGCTTGTTCCACATAGCCACTGTGTGAAGATGTTGCCCCTCACGTTCCCATTAAAACTTCCCTTCTCATCTCAAATATGTCCCGCCACACCTCTCTTCCAGCTTTCTCCCAATATCCCCCCCGACTACAATCAGTCTGAAGAAGGGTCCCGACCCAAAACGTTGCCTAGCCATGTTCTCTAGGGATGTTGCCTGGCCCACTGAGATCCTCCAGCACTTTGCAGGCCCGTACGAAGCTTTTCAAAAAGGGGGGTGGCATTACAGGATTACAAAAAACTTGATGTGAAATAATCTGCGCGCTACGCACATCACGAGCGCAAAGCGTGAAGCCCCTCGATGCCAGGGGTTTTAGATGCTCAAGGGTTTTAGATGCTCAGGGGTTTTATATGCTCAGGGGTTTTAGATGCTCTCTGATGCATTCTGAGCCTTATTTTGGAGCATTTTTGCACCAAATTTATGACCAATATTTCAGAAATTAACAGGAACCTGAGGTAGCTTTTTCACACAAAGGGTGCTGGGTGTATGTAACGAGCTGCCAGAGGAGGTAGTTAAGGCTGGGACTATCCTAATGTTTAAGAGACATTTGGACACGTACACGGATAGGACAGATTTAGATGGATATATGGGCCAAACTATATTATATCTGGAACTCTCTGCCACAGAGGGTAGTTGAGGCCAGTTCATTGGCTATATTTAAGAGGGAGTTAGATGTGGCCCTTGTGGCTAAGGGGATCAGGGGGTATGGAGAGAAGGCAGGTACGAGATACTGAGTTGGATGATCAGCCAATATTGAATGGCAGTGCAGGCTCGAAGGGCCGAATGGCCTACTCCTGCACCTAATTTCTATGTTTTTTCTATGTTCTAAACGCGTGTGAGTGGGACTAGTTTAGATGGGACTTGTCGGTCGGTGTGGGCAAGTTGGGCTGAAGGGCTTGTTTCCACACTGCATCATTCTATGACTAAAAAGTGAAGAAGAAAAATGCATGTAGATAAGTAGAGCAGATTTGAAAGAGAAGTGAAATGTAAAGGCAGAGAGGTTTATGGGTGGAAAGGAACATGGGAAAGGAGGGGGGAGAGTGGGCTTGGGCAGATGGGTGAAGGGAAAATAGACACAAAGTGCTGGAGTAACTAAGTGGGTCAGGCAGCATCTGCGGAGAATATGAATAGGCGACGTTTCACAGAGTGCTGGAGTAACTCAGTGTGTCAGGCAGTATCTCTGGAGAAAAGGTATAGATTATAGTTCGGGTCAAGACCATTCTTCAGTAATATTCATGATGTGACATGCATAGACATTCCTGAATGTTACCCAAACCATCGTGAGCTACTTTGTTACGGTGCTTGCCCTCTCCTATAATGTCTCTGCTGCCTTGGGTGATGCAGGACCGGACACAAGCTTTGGGACCCAGTGTGAAGCTGTTGCTGTCTGCCCCAGCATGGTAAAAACCTGGATGGAGTGGATGTGGAGAGGATGTTTCCACTAGTGGGAGAGTCTAGGAACAGTGGCCACAGCCTCAGAATTAAAAGACATTCCTTTAGGAAGGAGTTGAGCAGGAATTTCTTAAGTCAGAGGGTGGCGAACTGTGGAATTCATTGCCACAGACAGCTGTGGAGGTCAAGTCAATGGACATTTTTCAGGAGGAGATTGATAGATTCTTGATTGATACGGGTGTCAGAGGTAATGGGGAGAAGGCAGGAGAATGGGTTTGAGAGGGAAGGATAGTCATAGAGTGATACAGTGTGGAAACAGGCCCTTCGGCCCTGCATGTACCGTCTGCACTAGTCCCACCTGCCCACGTTTGATCCTTATCCCTCCGAACCTGTGCTATGCCTGTGTGTGAATGTGTGTGAGTGACTGGTGGTGGTCAGAGGGGCCGTAGGCGCAGATTAGCAGCCACGCTTCCGTCAGTCTGCCCCAGGGCAGCTGTGGCTACAGAAGTAGCTCACCACCACCGAGTGTGACTGATGAGTGAATGAATAATGCGATGTAAAGCGCCTTGAGTATCTAGAAAGGTGCTATATAAATCCCATCCATTATTATTATTATTATTATTATTATTATTATTATTATTATTATTATTATTATTATTATTATTATTATTATTATTATCCATGTACCTGTCTAACTGTTTCTTATTGCTGGTGATTTCTTGCATGCCCTTCCAGAAGAGTCATTAGCTGAGAATTTGCTCCTCAACTTCTCAGAGTATCTTTCCTTGGCAACTCTGATTCCTCTTCTCAGCTCTTTATTGATTAGGCTATCGGCTTGACGCATATTTGCATGGGTCCAGCCGGGGTGGCGTGGGCCCAGCGGGGGTGGCGTGGGCCCAGCGGGGTGAAGTGGGCCCAGCGGGGGTGGCGTGGGCCCAGCGGGGGTGGCGTGGGCCCAGCGGGGTGAAGTGGGCCCAGCGGGGGTGGCGTGGGCCCAGTGGGGGTGGCGTGGGCCCAGCGGGGGTCAGCAGGGCTGGCGTGGGCACAGCGGGGGTTAGCAGGGGTGGCGTAGGCCCAGCGGGGGTGGCATGTACCCAGCGGGGTTGGCGTGGGCCCAGCGGGAGTGGCTTGGGCCCAGCGGGAGTGGCTTGGGCCCAGCGGTAGTGGCGTGGGCCCAGCGGGGGTGGCGTGGGCCCAGCGGGGGTGGCGTGGGCCCAGCGGGGGTGGCGTGGGCCCAGCGGGGGTGGCATGGGCCCAGCGGGGGTGGCGTGGGCCCAGCGGGGGTGGCGGGGGCCCAGTGGGGGGCCGCGGGGCTGGCGTGGGCCCAGCGGGGGCGGCGTGGGCCCCAGCGGGGTGAAGTGGGCCCAGCGGGGGTGGCGTGAGCCCAGCGGGGGTGGCGTGGGGGGAAGATGGCTTGGACCCCGGCGGCGGGGGGAGGCGAGGGGAGCAGCAGCGTCTGGTGTTGGGGTTACAACCATTGGGTTCAGATTCAGCCACTCTTGCCCGGCGATGGAAGAACAGAGAACTGGCCGTATCCAAAGTGGAAACGTTGATTTTTTTCCCCCAATTAAAAAATAAATAAATAATTCCGATTTATTTATTTATTTTTTTTGGTGATTTTTTCTTAGGGGGGAAAAGGGGGGTGCGGTCGCACCCAACGCACCCCCCCCCCCCCCCCCCCCCCCCCCCCTTCGGACGGCCATGCTTTGTGTTTTCAGATTTGGTCAAAGAGTATTTAACCTGAAAATGTAACTGCTTTATCTGTCTGAGATGCTGGCTGTTTCCTGTTTTAATCCCATCAACTGCAGCATTTGCTTTACAGCCCTGGGACATGGGAAGTGAGATTAATTAAAATGATCCCTTCTCACAAATCACAAAGTGCTGGAGGAACTCAGTGTGTCGGGCAGCATCTGTGGAGAGAATGGACAGATGACATCATGAGTCTTCAAGTCTTGTAGAAGGGTCCCAACCAGGAACATCATCTGTCCATTCCCCCACAGATGCTGTCTGACCCGCCAAGCAGTGGTAGGCCATTCGACCCATCGAGTCTACTCCACCATACAATCATGACTGATCTATCTTTCCTTCTCAACCCCATTCTCGTGCCTTCTCCCCGTTACCTTTAACACACTTACTAATCAAGAACCTGTCAATCACCATCTTAAAGATACCCAATGTTTGTTGAAACGATCACTCATGCATAGAGATTAGAACCCATAGTCTTTCATTGTATTTCTACAGAGGAAACACCTTGTACTTTCGTCTCCATTGGCATACAGCTAATGAGAGAGAGAGAGAGAGAGAGAGAGAGAGAGAGAGAGAGAGAGAGAGAGAGAGAGAGAGAGAGAGAGAGAGAGAGAGAGAGAGAGAGAGAGAGAGAGAGAGAGAGAGAGAGCATGCATAATCTGTGTGGTAATATATATATAGTCGAGACACACTAATCAACATCCTTCCTCTTAAAGAATTAAATGAGACGGGACAGGTGGCGGAGGTATGCGTTGGGGAGCACTTCGGGTCCAGTGATCACAATACCATTAGTTTCAATATAATTATGGAGAGGGTCAGAACTGGACCTAGGGTTGACATTTTTGATTGGAGAAAGGCTAACTTTGATGAGATGCGAAAGGATTTAAAAGGAGTGAACTGGGACATTTTGTTTTATGGGAAGGATGTAGAAGAAAATTGAGAACATTTAACGGTGACATTTTAAGAGTACAGAATCTTTATGTCCCTGTTCGGTTGAAAGGAATAGTAAAAATTGGAAAGAGCCATGGTTTTCAAGGGAAATTGGACACGGTTCGGAAAAAGAGAGAGATCTACAATAATTATAGGCAGCATGAAGTAAATGAGGTGCTTGAGGAGTATAAAGAACGTAAAAAGAATCTTAAGAAATAAATTAGAAAAGCTAAAAGAAGATATGAGGTTGCTTTGGCAAGTAAGGTGAAAGTAAATCCGAAGGATTTCTACAGCTATATTAATATAGCTATATTTAAGAGGGAGTTAGATGTGGCCCTTGTGGCTAAAGGGATCAGGGGGTATGGAGAGAAGGCAGGTACAGGATACTGAGTTGGATGATCAGCCATGATCATATTGAATGGCGGTGCAGGCTCAAAGGGCCGAATGGCCTACTCCTGCACCTATTTTCTATGTTTCTGTGTTTCTAATAGCAAAAGGATAATGAGGGATAAAATTGGTCCATTAGAGAGTCAGAGTGGACAGTTATCTGCAGAGCCAAAAGAGATGGGGGAGATATTGAACAATTTATTTTCTTCGGTATTCACCAAGGAGAAGGATTTTGAATTATGTGAGGTAAAGGAAAGAAGTAGGGTAGCTATGCAAACTATGAGGATCAAAGAAGAGGAAGTACTGACACTTTTGAAAAATATAAAAGTGGATAGGTCTCCAGGTCCTGACAGGATATTCCCTAGGACATTGAGGGAAGTTAGTGTAGAAATAGTCGGGGCTATGACAGAAATATTTCAAATGTCATTAGAAACGGGAATAGTGCCGGAGGATTGGCGTACTGCGCATGTTGTTCCATTGTTTAAAAAGGGTTCTAAGAGTAAACCTGGCAATTATAGACCTGTTAGTTTGACTCAGTGGTGGGCAAATTAATGGAAAGGATACTTAGAGATAATATATATAAGCATCTGGATAAACAGGGTCTGATTAGGAACAGTCAACATGGATTTGTGCCTGGAAGGTCATGTTTGACTAATCTTCTTGATTTTTTTGAAGAGGTTACTAGGGAAATTGATGAGGGTAAAGTGGTGGATGTTGTCTATATGGACTTCAGTAAGGCCTTTGACAAGGTTCCTCATGGAAGGTTGGTTAAGAAGGTTCAATGGTTGGGTATTAATGGTGAAGTAGCAAGATGGATTCAACAGTGGCTGAATGGGAGATGCCAGAGAGTAATGGTGGATGGTTGTTTGTCAGGTTGGAGGCCAGTGACTAGTGGGGTGCCTCAGTGATCTGTGTTGGGTCCACTGTTGTTTGTCATGTACATCAATGATCTGGATGATGGTGGTAAATTGGATTAGTAAGTAGGCAGATGATAGTAAGATAGGTGGGGTTGCGGGTAATGAAGTAGAGTTTCAAAGTCTACAGAGAGATTTATGCCATTTGGAAGAGTGGGCTGAAAGATGGCAGATGGAGTTTAATGCTGATAAGTGTGAGGTGCTACATCTTGGCAGGACAAATCAAAAAAGGACGTGCATGGTAAATGGTAAAGAATTGAGGAATGTAGGTGAACAGAGGGATCTAGGAATAACTGTGCATAGTTCCCTGAAGGTGGAATCTCATGTAGATAGGGTGGTAAAGAAAGCTTTTGGTGTGCTGGCCTTTATAAATCAGAGCATTGAGTATAGAAGTTGGGATGTAATGTTAAAATTGTACAAGGCATTGGTGAGGCCAATTCTGGAGTATGAAGTACAAAGATGTCAACAAAATGGAGAGAGTACAGAGGAGATTTACTAGAATGTTGCCTGTGTTTCAGCACCTAAGTTACAGAGAAAGGTTGAACACGTCTTTATTCTTTGCAGCGCAGAAGGTTAAGGGGGGACTTGATAGAGGTCTTTAAAATTATGAGAGGGATAGACAGAGTTGACGTGGATAAGCTTTTTCCACTGAGAGTAGGGAAGATTCAAACAAGGGGACATGACTTGAGAATTAAGGGACAACATTTTAGTGGTAACATGAGGGGGAACTTCTTTACTCAAAGAGTAGTAGCTGTGTGGAATGAGTGGAAGTGGTGGAGGCAGGTTCGATTTTATCATTTAAAAATAAATTGGATAGGTATATGGAAGGGAAAGGAATGGAGGGTTATGGTCTGAGTGCAGGTAGATGGGACTAGCTGAGAGTAAGTGTTCGGCACAGACTAGAAGGGCCCAGATGGCCTGTTTCCGTGCTGTAATTGTTATATGGTTATATGGTTATATAAATGCAAAATGTAAAATCTACTGATTACATAAAGTACATATAGTGTGTGTCAATAAACTGGGGGAAGTTCAAACATAGCCCGGGTATTTTACAGTGGGCTTACGGATATGACCTGCACACGTACGGTACAGTCATGCATCTTTTCCCATCACCGGTGACACGATCGGTGGTAAAATAAGTGCAGGAGATTGAAACAGCATCCCCGGTGATGATACAGGAAACCTTAGCACAGGTGGAGCCGGTGTAGTCATAGGCAAAGCGACCGGATCAGAAGTAGATGGTAGTGTTGGTATGGCCAGGCAATGCCGCTGGATGGGGATGGACGTCAGGATAATACGGAGGTGGTGATGGTTCATTTATAGGCGGGAGGTATTGCCTATTATTGTCTGTAGGTGCTGCCATCGGCATTGGCCAAATATGAACGTTGCTCGGAGGCAGTTCCAGAAATAATATCGAGTCGTTTGCTCCATTAGTTGTTTTGCGCTTCGGACGGCTCGTTCAGCAAATCCGTTGGACTGCGGAAACTCAGGGCTGCTGGTGATATGTCGAAAGTCCCATGGTTGTGCAAAGTTTTTGAAAAGCTGGCTGGTGCCGTTGTCGGATAGAAGGTGTGCAGGGGAGCCGTGCACGGAGAAATGGCGTTACAACTTGCAAGAATGCATCCCCCTACAGCCTAGCGGTCCGAATTTTCTTCGATATTCACCAAGGAGAAGGATATTGAATTATGTGAGGTAAGGGAAACTAGTAGAGTAGCTATGGATACTATGAGGTTCAAAGCAAAAGAAGTACTGACACTTTTGAAAAATATAAAAGTGGATAAGTCTCCAGGTCCTGACAGGATATTCCCTAGGACATTGAGGGAAGTTAGTGTAGAAATAGCCGGGGCTATGACAGAAATATTTCAAATGTCATTAGAAACGGGAATAGTCCCCGAGGATTGGCGTACTGCGCATGTTGTTCCATTGTTTAAAAAGGGTTCTAAGAGTAAACCTAGCAATTATAGACCTGTTAGTTTGACTTCAGTGGTGGGCAAATTAATGGAAAAGATACTTAGAGACAATATATATAAGCATCTAGATAAACAGGGTCTGATTAGGAACAGTCAACATGGATTTGTGCCTGGAAGGTCATGTTTGACTAATCTTCTTGAATTTTTTGAAGAGGTTACTAGGGAAATTGACAAGGGTAAAGCAGTGGATGTTGTCTATATGGACTTTAGTAAGGCCTTTGACAAGGTTCCTCATGGAAGGTTGGTTAAGAAGGTTCAACTGTTGGGTATAAATGCAGGAATAGCAAGATGGATTCAACAGTGGCTGAATGGGAGAAGCCAGAGGGTAATGGTGGATGGCTGTTTATCGGGTTGGAGGCAGGTGACTAGTGGGGTGCCTCAGGGATCTGTGTTGGGTCCTTTGTTGTTTGTCATGTACATCAATGATCTGGATGAAGGTGTGGTAAATTGGATTAGTAAGTATGCAGATGATACCAAGATAGGGGGTGTTGTGGATAATGAAGAGGATTTCCAAAGTCTACAGAGTGATTTAGGCCATTTGGAAAAATGGGCTGAAAGATGGCAGATGGAGTTTAATGCTGATAAATGTGAGGTGCTACACCTTGGCAGGACAAATCAAAATAGGACGTACATGGTAAATGGTAGGGAATTGAAGAATGTCAACAAATTTAAATGGTAGGGAATTGAAGAATACAGTTGAACAGAGGGATCTGGGTATAACCGTGCATAGTTCCTTGAAGGTGGAATCTCATATAGATAGGGTGGTAAAGAAAGCTTTTGGTATGCTAGCCTTTATAAATCAGAGCATTGAGTATAGAAGCTGGGATGTAATGTTAAAATTGTACAAGGCATTGGTGAGGCCAAATCTGGAGTATGGTGTACAATTTTGGTCGCCAAATTATAGGAAGGATGTCAACAAAATAGAGAGAGTACAGAGGAGATTTACTAGAATGTTGCCTGGGTTTCAGCAACTAAGTTACAGAGAAAGGTTGAACAAGTTAGGGCTTTATTCTTTGGAGCACAGAAGGTTAAGGGGGGACCTGATAGAGGTCTTTAAAATGATGAGAGGGATAGACAGAGTTGATGTGGACAAGCTTTTCCCTTTGAGAATAGGGAAGATTCAAACAAGAGGACATGACTTCAGAATTAAGGGACATAAGTTTAGGGGTAATATGAGGGGGAACTTCTTTACGCAGAGAGTGGTGGCGGTGTGGAATGAGCTCCCAGTGGAAGTGGTGGAGGCAGGTTCATTGGTATCATTTAAAAATAAATTGGATAGGCATATGGATGAGAAGGGAATGGAGGGTTATGGTACGAGTGCAGGCAGGTGGGACTAAGGGGAAAAAAATTTGTTCGGCATGGACTTGTAGGGCCGAGATGGCCTGTTTCCGTGCTGTAATTGTTATATGGTTATATGGTTATATGAATTATAAAATCTAATGGCTACAAGGGTGAAGGATCTCCTGAACCGCTCCGTTCTACAGGGCAGGGAGAGGAGCTGGTTGTTGTTCCGAGTGCTCTTTTGACTCTCCAGAATTACATGGAGGGGATGCCCGGGGTTTTTCAGGATGGCCTGCACCTTGTGCCTCATACGCCTCTCAAGCACATCCATCCCAGAGTCTACTCTCCCCTCCAGCATTGAGCTAGCTCGTTTGACCAGCTTCTTGTTTTTTTCACTAATGCTGTTGCCCCAGCAGACAACAGCGTAGAAAATAACACTTGCAACCACAGTGTTGTAAAACATGTGCAGCATCTCATTACACACATTAAAGGATTTGAGCCTTCTGAGGAAAAAGAGTCTGCTCTGGCCTTTTTTGTAGAGGGAGTCAGAGTTGACAGACCAGTCCAGTTTGTTATCAAGGTGCACTCCAAGGTATTTATATGTCTGCACCACCTCAATGTCAGCCCCAGCAGCGTTGACCGGCTGAAGGGGGAGCTTGGACTTGCCAAAGTTAACCACCATCTCTTTAGTCTTAGTTGTGTTCAGGATGAGACAGTTCTCTTCACTCCAGGCACAAAAGGAACTGGTCAAGTTCCTGTATTCCTCCTCCTGCCCGTTCCTTACACATGCCACAATCGCTGTATCATCTGAATATTTCTGTACGTGGCATGTGTCAGACTTATAGTTAAAGTCTGCTGTATACAGGGTGAAGAGGAACGGGGCCAGAACCGTTCCCTGTGGGGCTCCAACATTGCACACCACTGTGCCAGAGACACTGTCCCCCAGCTTGACAAACTGTGGTCGACCCGTCAGGTAGTCGTATATCCAGGAGATAAATGTGGAATCCACCCCCATCTTCTTAAGCTTGTCATTCAGAATCAGGGGTTGGATGGTGTTGAACGCACTTGAGAAGTCGAAGAACATAATCCTCACATAGCCACCGGGTTTGTCCAAAAAGGAGTAGATCCGGTGCAGCATATAGAGGACTGTATCATCCACCCCAATGTTCTCCTGGTATGCAAACTGTAGTGGGTCGAGTGCGTGCTGGACTTGTGGTCTCAGGAGACGAATGAGTAGCCGCTCCATTGTTTTCATGATGTGGGATGTAAGGGCCACCGGTCTGTTGTCGTTGATCTCGGTCGGCCGCCCTGCTTTTGGAAACGGCACGAGACATGATGTTTTCCACAGACCTGGTACCCTCCCTGACTGGAGGTTCAGGTTGAAAATGGTCTGGAGCGGCTCCGCCAGCTGAGCCGCACAGTCTTTTAGTAGCCTGGGACATACACCATCAGGGCCAGCTGCTTTACCAGGGCCCAACCTCCTCAGCTCAGCTCTCACCTCGTCCGCCGTGAAGAACAGTTGAGGAGATGCCGGCATAGGAGGTGCTGCAGCTGTGGTGTTGGGGGGGGCTGCCTCGTGGAGGTGATGGTGGGGGAGAGGCTGCACCTGTAGAGGTGGGAGGGGATACCAGATCAAACCTGTTATAGAAGGATGTGCACCTTCAGCCGCTTACAACTTGGTGCTTGGGTTCAGATTCCCCAGTCACCTATGGCTTGTGTAGAAAAATGACCCCACACTCCCATCTCACCCTTCTCTCTCCCCTCTTCTCTCTCTCACCCCTCTCTCTCTCCTCTCTTTCCCTCTCCCCCTTCTCTCTCTCCCCTAGCAAAAGGATTTGAGTATAGGAGCAGGGAGGTTCTACTGCAGTTGTACAGGGTCTTGGTGAGACCACACCTGGAGTATTGTGTACAGTTTTGGTCTCCTAATCTGAGGAAAGACATTCTTGCCATAGAGGAAGTACAGAGACGGTTCACCAGACTGATTCCTGGGATATCAGGACTTTCATATGAAGAAAGACTGGATAGACTCGGCTTGTACTCGCTAGAATTTAGAAAGTTGAGGGGGGATCTTATAAAAACTTACAAAATTCTTAAGGGGTTGAACAGGCTAGATGCAGGAAGATTGTTCCCGATGTTAGGGAAGTCCAGGACAAGGGGTCACAGCTTAAGGATAAGGGGGAAATCCTTTAGGACTGAGATGAGAAAAACATTTTTTCACACAGAGAGTGGTGAATCTCTGGAACTCTGTGCCACAGAAGGTAGTTGAGGCCAGTTCATTGGCTATATTTAAGAGGGAGTTAGATGTGGCCCTTGTAGTTAAAGGGATCATGGGGTATGGAGAGAAGGCAGGTACAGGATACTGAGTTGGATGATCAGCCATGATCATATTGAATGGCGGTGCAGGCTCGAAGGGCCGAATGGCCTACTCCTGCACCTATTTTCTATGTTTCTATGTTTCCCCCTTCTTTCTCTCCCCCTCCCCTCTCTCCCTTGTCCCTCTCCCCCTCTTCTTTCCCCCCCTCTCTCTCCCTTCTCTCCCCTCTCTCTCTCCCTTCTCTCTCTCTACCTCTATTTCTCTCCCATCTTCTCTCTCTCCAATAAGAGGAGAGAGAGAGGCCAAAACGCCAAAGAACATTTACATCATAGGCAGAATGGAGACCCTGCCCCAAAGACTTGGTGTGAGAGCTATGACATCTCTGCAACACGACGGGGATTTTCAGCACTTTCCAGAGTGCATCACCTTGATGTTCATCACGCACCTTATCATTGAGAAAAGCGTAAACCAGTCTGTCACGTGTATGACTATCACATAGATTTTCAAACTCGCATTAGCTGGCGATGTGCTTTAAAGAACTGATGCATGCTTCAACAGGCTCACCTTGCCTCTGGCTGATACATCATGAGATTAATGCGTAGCTCACACAGTTGTCTGAACTTGTTCAGTAGGCAGACGGGGTCTTGTATAGATTCAGCCGGAACTACCTGGACACCCGCTGCATGGAACTGAGCTGGGACATAGTGAAAGAAACACCACGGCCATATCGGTCTCTACCACCATCCCTGGCAGCGACTCCCAGGCCACCACCACCTGCTGTGAGTAAAAATTACCTCACACATCTCCTTTAAATCTTGTCCCTCTCATCTTCAAGTTCTGCCCTCTAGTTTTTGACATTTCCTCCCTGGACAAAAGGTTCAGACTGTCTACCCTATCTATGCCTCCCATCATTTTATAAACTACAACCGGGTGTCCTTTTCTCCGCGCTCCAGAGAAAGCAATCTGTTTTTCCAACCTTACAACTAAAGACCTCTACTCTATTTTTCACAAGAAGGGTCGCGATCCAAAACGTCACCTATCCATGTCCTCCAGAGATGCTGCCTGACTTTGTGTCCTTTTTTGCAAACCAGCATCTGCAGTTCCTTGTGTCAGCATCCTGGTAAACCTCCTCTACATCATCCCCACTGCCTTCCCATGATGTGGTGACCAGAACTGCATGCAACACTCCAAACAGGGTCTGACCAAGGTTTTGTAAAGCTGCAACATGACTTCCTGACTCTTGTACGCGATACCCTGTTTTAAGTTGACCCTGGCTGTCCATGATCAGAGAGTAGTTGTGTGTGCTGGACCTTTGATGATTCACACTTCCCAGCAGCTCAGACTCTGCAGGAAGCTCTGTGCAAACTCAGACACATCACCCACCCTGGTTAGTTGAATAGTTTAGTTTAATTTTACTTCGGAGTCACGTGAGTGATTCCGTGAAGATCCCAGCTCAGTGCGCAGGTGCGGCATAATCGCACAGCTGTGTAGAACGCGGCCAGCGGGAGTCGGCAGCTCCCGCATCCAAGGACGTGAGGTAAGTACTTACCTTTATCGGGCCTTGTGGTTTTTGCTCCAGGGGGAGCAAAGCAGCAGAGGAAGCGGCCCCCGTTTCGACTCCAGCGAAGGAGCCGACAGTGGAGGGGGAAAGGCGCAAACGGGACCGCACAGGCTGCGGACCGCTGCAGGGAGCTGCGCTATGCCGGTCCGCTGAACAGCTGTTTGGTAACAGCAGCGGACCGGCGGGAAATTAAAAAACCCGACCGGCAGCCCTGCAGACTCCTGACTAGGAGAATCGCCGCCCGGGAACCGCTAGAATGCCGCCTGAAAAACGGCAGGCAGCCTCTACATACAGGTAAGACAAAAACCTTACCAATTTACAGGTTCTATAGGAATCAACTTCCTCCAACACTGGAACAGGTTGGAGACAGCAAAAATAAGTATGTCTGTCTCCCCAAGCCAGAGGAGGTCATGGAGTTTAAAACCTCCAGGAAAAAAGGGGCACTGGCTGAATGCCAAGGGAACTGACACTCCTACCCCAGTGCTATTGCACTAGCATCTCCCTTATCGAGGGATTGATGCAACAACGGAGTTTGAGCTATGCCTCCTTCAATGTATAGCACACCCTTTTGCTCCCTCTTTTGAGGCTAGCTAAGGAGGCCAGGGCTGGGCTGGCTTAAACGCTGGGCAGGCGGACGAGAACAGCAGTATGCCAGGGGAGCAGGATCAGGAAGAGCTACTGGGTGTCGTGGGCCACTACATGGCTCCTCCACGCGACCATCTTCCCAACAAAGCCCTGCAGGAGTAGGCCTTTCTAGAGGTAAATCCGCAGGCAGCTGGGTCAGCAGACTCGCAGACAAGCTGCGAAATCTGAAGCTCCTAACAGAAGGGTCAAGATGTCACCGCCTTTGCTTGTTTTCCACGGATCATACTCACCTGGCAGGCGAGACGCCATGATCACCAAGGTGGTTCTCCCAGGATGAGACTATCCCGTTGCACTACGAGGGTGCTGACGCCTAAGATGTTCCCAAATTTGGGATACTCGACTAACATTGGTGCATATAAGACCTGCCCGCAACCCCAAGTATACGGGGCTACGCAAACCGCTGCTGCGGGACGAGAGGCAGCTAAACCTGTGCGCCTCATGAGGGCAGGCCATGGAACGAGCAGGACATCGCATCCAACACCCAGCTGGCAGCACCCCTCGGCATCCACCAGCAATATCAAACTAAGACTGGTGAAAGCCTGGTGACCGCTTCACATTACCCCCAAAGTCCTTTTTAGACAGGGGCCCAGAGCGGAGCCGTGGGAAAATGCGCCGCCCCATCGACAGCACCAGCATACCAGCAAACTAGGCCTTCATGAAAAAACAATGAACATGGAGGTAGGTAGTCTGGTTCCTCCCAGTTTACACTAAATAAGGGTGTTCTACTAACTGCAGGGGGGAGCATTTACACTTGATGATAAAGCATGGGTGCAATCACAAATAACTAATATATACTCAACAGTATTAGTGCATATAAACTTGAATTCAAATTGGGCATATTACCGCCAGTTCAGCATGCGCCCAAAGGGCATTTTCTCCCTCTAAAAAGAGAAGTGAGAAGGTCAAGCTGAACTAGAAAGGCTCATTACTAAATGGATCATGGGAGTAAACATGAACCATTGGAATTGTATCGCATATATTCACTAAAACTACAAAAGATGGTGAATGTAACATCATCATTGATCTAATATCACTAAATAAATCTGTTGAGTATATACACTTTAAGATGGAGACGGGTTTTGTCACTGCCAGACATCTGATCTCCAAAGGATACCTTATGGCGAGCATTGATATGGAAGATGAAAACTATCTTATACCCATACACTAGGATCATTGTAGATACCTAAAACAAAACATTTTACCTGGATAATGGATATCCCGGTTAGGGCAACTATGGGAGTATAGAGCATTCCCAATGGTCAATCTCAGCCCCAAACCATTATAACTATTTAAATAGCCATGAAAATATTAAGAAAACAATTAAATTGAATTTGAATCTAATCATGGCATATATTGGATGATATCCTCATATTAGGGGAAACAAAGGGATTAGCTGTGACAGCAGTTCTAGCTACGAAACAGCTCCCTAAAGCACTGAGGTTCATCCCACGCCCAGATAAACCAGTATTGAAGCCATTAACTACCAGGATTATCTGGGCTTCAATATCATTCCATCCATATGACTGTTACTTTGCCAAGGTGCTTGGGTCACTATAATTTAATCATGAATGTACCCACTGAAGCTATATCACAATTACAGTGGTGGGCAGACAATGTTTGGCATAGTTTTCAGCCCTATTATTGTCACCAATCCCAACTTGGTTATTAAAAAACCGATGCCAGTACTTTAGGCTGGGGAGCAACTAAACTCCATATCCAGCACAGGTAACAGATGGACCAATTCAGAATCATCATTACTACACACACCGGGCATCAATAATTTGGGATTGGTGATCGCCTATTGGGCTAAAAAGCATATGCATTTCAAATGCAGCACGTACATATGCGGTTACGGATTGATAATACTATGGTGGTGGCTTATATCAACCATATGGGGAGCACATAATCACTATCGTGCAACAAATTGGAAACAGATCTGGCAATGGTGTGTCAAAAGACATTTTAACTATCAGCTGCCTATTTCCTAGGAAGCTAGAACAGTGGGAAACACCACGTCACGAGTAAAATTTATGATAACATTGAATAGATGTCAAACCCAAAATATCTGCTAAAGGTATTAAGCAGTTTGAAAGCCAGACATCAATTTGGTTGCACAAGACGGAATCACCAGTAACCTATGTATGTGACTTAGGAACCAGAGAGGCAGCAGCGATAGATGCCTACACGCTGGAAGGGGGAATTTCTGCTTTGCCTTCCTCCCTTCTGCCTCATCAGTCGGGCACTTCGTAATACAGATGGGTTCTGTCTCCGAGATATTGAACGTGCCCGACCGGCCTACACAGCCATGGTTCCCAGTTCATCACGACACGGTGGGCGATTCACCTATGGATTTCCCTAGTGGACCATGGTTGCTGACTCAACCCAGTATCAGGCCCAAGGTGGCTCAACAGGTACTGAAAGCTGCCGGAATAGACAATAATACATTTTAATCCCATTCCACTAGGGCAGCATTGATATCAGCGGCTGAACGAATGGACATCCCGGTTGACCACATTCTCAATACGGCAGAATGGTCAAGGGAACAACGTTCAGAACATTTTTTATTGTAAACCGTTGATAAACCTGATTTGTTAAACGCCCATTGCAGGAATGAATATCCATAAAACTACAAACTGCAATACGTTAATTTAAGGCTCAAAATCTAACTCGCAGCTCTTTGGGATGTTGTTATTGTTAACAATCGCCTACCTTTAATGTTTATGGCTTGTGAAAGCAGATCCACGGGGGATTCCGGGCCTACGATAACACTCTCCTCCCCCAAAAACTTCGGCAGTGCGGAAGCCTATGGGTCAACCAAAAACCCCAAGACTGTTACACGGTTTCAAACAGGTACTGAAATCACAGACCTTTGAAGTCTTCACGGAATCACTCACGTGACTCTGAAGTAAAATAGTAAGATTAAACGAGTACTTACCAGTATGAAGTTTGATCTGTATTTTATGAGGAGTTACGGTGAGGTATTACGTGCCCTCCGCTCCCACCCTCAATATATAGATCAAACTAATAAACTGGAGTCTCATGATCTTTACTATCTTACTTCAAATATTGTGTCTATCCTGTGATTTCACACCGCTGCTTCGAAGTATGCCGCACCTGCGCACTGAGCTGGGGTCTTCACGTAATACCTCACCGTTACTCGTTTAATCTTACTATTTATTGTCATGTGTAGATTGACACTCATGTTTAGTTTGAGTTTAACTTTAGTTTTAGCGATACAGTATGGAAACAGGCCTTTCGGCCCACCGAGTCCGTGTAAAGCAAGAATCATCATATACTAGCTCTATCCAACACACTAGGGACATTTTACAGAAGCCAATTAATCTACAAACCTTTACGTCTTTGGAATAGAAACATAGAAACATAGAAATTAGGTGCAGGAGTAGGCCATTCGGCCCTTCGAGCCTGCACTGCCATTCAATATGATCATGGCTGATCATCCAACTCAGTATCCTGTACCTGCCTTCTCTCCATACCCTCTGATTCATTTAGATTAGATTAGATTCTTTATTTGTGGTTGCTGCAGCCATACATATAATAATAAATAACAAAACACACAATAAACACAAATGAACATCCACCACAGTGAGTTCACCAGGGACCTCCTCACTGTGATGGAGGCAAAAGTCTTAAAGTTGCTGTCTCTTCCCTACTCATTCTCCCTCTGCGCTGAGGCGATATGTTGTTACCCCACCGGGCGATGGCAACCGAGCTCCGCGAACGGGCCGGTTCAAGCTCCGCGGCCCGGGGGTGGTCGAAGCTGCCGCCCTCCAGTCCAGCGAACGCAGCTGTTGCCGCAGGAGTTCCAGAAAACAGGCACCGGCCTGCGACCTGCGATCTCCCGACGGTGTCGTCCACTGGCCCGCGGCCGAGCCCCGGATTTAGGTCGCTGCCGCCGGAACGCCGCCTTAGCCACCGGAGCGTCGTCTCAGCCCCGCGTCGTGCCGCTACCACTGGAACGCCGCCGCAGCTCGAAGACGGCCAGCCTCGCGTTGTAAGTCCTGGCTGGCTCTGCTTACAGAGCCTCAAGGTCGGGCGCAGTTGGAGATACGACAGAAAGAGTCGCATTCCCCCCGAAGGGAGAGACAGAAAATCATGTTTCAGCCCCCACCACACATAACATAACCTAATAACCAAAATTTAACTAATACAAGACAAAACAAGGGCCACATCTAACTCCCTCTTAAATATAGCCAATGAACTGGCCTCAACTACCTTCTGTGGAAGAGAGTTCCAGAGATTCACCACTCTCTGTGTGAAAAATGTTTTTCTCATCTCAGTCCTAAAAGATTTCCCCCTTATCCTTAAGCTGTGACCCCTTGTTCTGGACTTCCCCAACATCGGGAACAATCTTCCTGCATCTAGCCTGTCCAACCCCTTAAGAATTTTGTAAGTTTCTATAAGATCTCCCCTCAATCTTCTAAATTCTAGCGAGTACAAGGCGAGTCTATCCAGTCTTTCTTCATATGAAAGTCCTGACATCCCAGGAATCAGTCTGGTGAACCTTCTCTGTACTCACTCTATGGCAAGAATGTCTTTCCTCAGATTAGGAGACCAAAACTGTACGCAATACTCCAGGTGTGGTCTCACCAAGACCCTGTACAACTGCAGTAGAACCTCCCTGCTCTTATACTCAAAATGTGGGAGGAAACTGGAGAAAATCCATGTGGTCACAGGCAGACAGCATCCGTAGTCAGGGTGGAACGTGGGTCTCTGGCCCTGTGAGGCAGCAACTCTACCGCTGTGCCACTGTTGAATCTGGTGGGGATGATAGAATGGGGCAGGGTTGGGCCGCAGGGTCATGTTCTGTGGGAGTGGTTGGCGAGGGATCAGGGTGGGGGAGGATGCAGGGGGGTGGGGGGTGGGGTGAGGTGGTGGTGTGGGATGGTGCGTGATGAGTGGGGGGGTGAGGGTGAGGCTTTAAATCCCTCCCCTTGGTGACACAGTGGGCCTGATCTGTTACCCCGGCAACGGAACCCTGGCGACAGAGCTCTGTGTTTGAACTGGGACGGGAGTCTGGAGCGGGTACAGGGGGTACAGAGCAGCTTGGGAGAGGGAGAGGAGGGGGGGGGGGGAGGGAGGGAGAGACGGGGGAGGGAGGGGGAGAGGAGAGAGAGGGGGGGGAGGAGAAAGGGGGGAGGGAGAGTGAGAGAGGGAGGGAGAGGGAGAGGGAGAGGGAGAGGGGAGACTTGGTGCCTTAATCATAGTGATACAGTGTGAAACCAGGCCCTTTGGCCCAACCTGCCCACACTGGCCAACTGGTTCACCAGCCCGCTTTGACCCATATCCTGTCCTATCCATGAATGCTTTTTAAACATTGTTATAGTACCTGCCTCAACTACCTCCTCTGGCAGCTCATTCCATACACCCACCACACTTTGTGTAAGTAAAGTTGCCCTTCAGATTCCTATTAAATCTTTCTGCTCACATTAAACGTGTGCTGGAGGTACATGGTCCTCAGTTGCTTCAGCTCCAGTGTCGTCTCAGAGGAGATGGTGAAGAGATCCACTCAACGTGACCCCACGGCCAATCGCTAGTCAGCTTTCCATTTGTGCTTGCTGGACTTTGGTGACATCAGGCGTGACCTCATGGGGTGGGGGGAGCGAGAGCTGATGGTCGCAGCCACAGTGAGACCTCCTGCTCTAGGACTCCTCCTCCTGCACCTCCTTGTCCTTGGGTTGATGGACCTTCCCAAAGGTGTCAGGATCAGGACAAGTCAAGGCAGCCATTGGAAAGAAGGGCATTGGGATTCTTGGCTGAATGAACAGAGACGTCAGTGAAAGGTAAGCAGTGTCCATGGACTGCCCCTGCCCCTGCCCCTGCCCCTGCCCCCTGCCCCTGCCCCTGCCCCTGCCCCTGCCCCTGCCCCTGCCCCTGCCCCTGCCCCTGCCCCTGCCCCTGCCCCTGCCCCCTGCCCCTGCCCCTGCCCCTGCCCCTGCCCCTGCCCCTGCCCCTGCCCCCCCTGCCCCTGCCCCTGCCCCTGTCCCTGCCCCTGCCCCTGCCCCTGCCCCTGCCCTGCCCCTGCCCCTGCCCCTGCCCCTGCCCCTGCCCTGCCCCTGCCCCCCCCCCCTGCCCCTGCCCCTGCCCCTGCCCCTGCCCCTGCCCCTGCCCCTGCCCCCTGCCCCCCTGCCCTGCCCCTGCCCTGCCCTGCCCCTGCCCCTGCCCCTGCCCCTGCCCCCTGCCCCTGCCCCTGCCCCTGCCCCCCCTGCCCCCGCCCCGCCCCTGCCCCCGCCCCCCGCCCCCGCCCCCTGCCCCCCCGCCCCTGCCCCCCGCCCCTGCCCCTGCCCCTGCCCCTGCCCCTGCCCCTGCCCCTGCCCCTGCCCCTGCCCCTGCCCCTGCCCCTGCCCCTGCCCCTGCCCCTGCCCAGGCCCCTGCCCCTGCCCCTGCCCCTGCCCCCCTGCCCCTGCCCCTGCCCCCCGCCCCCTGCCCCTGCCCCCCCCCCCGCCCCTGCCCCTGCCCCTGCCCCTGCCCCTGCCCCTGCCCCTGCCCCCCCCGCCCCTGCCCCCTGCCCCTGCCCCCCCTGCCCCCCTGCCCCTGCCCCTGCCCCCTGCCCAGGCCCCTGCCCCTGCCCCTGCCCCCGCCCCCCCCCCGCCCCCTACCCCAGGCCCCTGCCCCTGCCCCTGCCCCTGCCCCTGCCCCCTGCCCCTGCCCCCCTGCCCCTGCCCCTACCCCGCCCCCTGCCCCTGCCCCCCCCCTGCC